>NW_024055728.1:300000-453208 GCF_902713615.1 Scyliorhinus canicula
ACAGATAGTAAAAGTTTCCACAAATAGATAAAAACAAAAAACAATTGTAATGTAAATATTGGTCCTTCAGACGATGTGAAGGGAGTTTTAATAATGGGAGATGAGGACATGGCTGAGCAACTGAACATGACTTTTAGGTCGGTCTACATAGTGGAAGTCACAAATAACATGGCAGCGACTGACAGAAATTAAGCTATGACAGGTGATGACCTTGAGAGGATTGTTATCACTAAGCAGGTAGTGATGTATGAGCTCATGGGGGTAAAGGTAGACAAGTCTCCAGGAACTGGTGGAATGCATCCCAGTGTGCAAAAAGAGATGTCTAGGGAAATTGCAAATGCACTAGTGATAATTTACCAAAATTCACTAGAATCTGGGGTGGTGCCGGCGGATTGGAAATTAGCAAGCGTCACACCGCTGTTTAAAAAAGAAGGTAAAAAGAAAGCGGGTAATTATAGGCCAGTCAGCATGACTTCGGTAGAAGGGAAGATGCTGGAATCTATCATTAAGGAAGAAAAACCGAGGCATCCGGATAGAAATTGTCCCATTGGGCAGACGCAGCATGGGTTCATAAAAGGCAGGTTGTGCCTCACTAATTTAGTGGAATTATTTGAGGACATAACCAATGCAGTAGATAAAGGGGAACAAATGAATGTGGTATATCTGGATTTCCAGAAAGCCTTTGACAAGGTGCCACACAAAAGTATGCTGCATGAGATAAAGATGCATGGCATTCAGGATAAAGTCGTAGCATGGATTGAGGATTGGTTAATTAATAGAAAGCAAAGCGTGGGGTTTAATTGCTGTTTCTCTGGTTGGCAATAAGTAGCCACTAGTGTCCCTCTGGAAGAAGTATTGGACCCACAATTGTTCACAATTTACATGGATGATTTGGGGTTAGGGACCAAGGGTAATGTGTACAAGTTTTCAGGCGACACGAAGATGAGTGGTAAATCAAAAAGTGCATAGGAAACTGGAAGGCAGCAGAGGGATTTGGATAAGTTAAGTGAACGGGCTAAGGTCTGGCAGATGGAATACAATGTTGACAAATGTGAGGTTATCCATTTTGGTAGGAATAACAGAATACGGGATTATTATTTAAATTATAAAATATTAAAACATGCTGCCGTGCAGAGAGACATGGGCGTACTAGTGCATGAGTCGCACAAAGGTGGTTCACAGGTGCAACAGGTGATTAAGAAGGCAAATGGATTTTTGTCCTTCATTGCTAGAGTGATGGAGTTTAAGACGAGGGAGGTTACGCTGCAATTGCACAAAGTGTTCGTGAGGTGACACGTAGAATATTCTGTTTAGTTTTGGTCTCCTTACTTGAGAAAGGGCTTACTGGCACTGGAGGGTGCGCAGAGGAGATTCAGTAGGTTAATCCCAGAACTGAAGATGTTGGATTAAGAGGAGAGGTTCAGTAGTCTTGGACTGTGCTCGTTGAAATTTGGAAGGATGGGGGGGGGGGGGGGGGGGTGATCTTATGGAAAAATGGAAAAGTATGAAGCGAATAGATAGGATAGATGCGGGCAGGTTGTTTCCATTGGCAGCTAAAAGCAGTACTCGGGGGCATAACCTCAAAATAAGGGGAAGAAGATTTAGGACTGTGTTTATGTTGAACTTCTTCACCCACAGCGTTGTGAATCTATGGAATTCCTTGCCCAGTGAAGCAGTAGAAGCACCTTTATTAAATATTTTTAAGATAAAGATAGCTCGATTTTTGAAGAATAAAGGGAATATGGGTGTAGGTGTTCGGGCCGGAAAGTGGAGCTGAGTCCACAAAAGATCAGCTATGATCTCATTGAATGGCGGAGCAGGATCGAGGGGCCAGATGGCCGACCTCTGCTCCTAGTTCTTATGTTCTTATATGTGTCCCACTAACCGTGGGGAAAGTTCCTTTCTGTATACTCTCTCCATGTCGCTAATAATGGACATTCAGCCTCTGATCTCCGGGTCAGCATTCTACAAGGAGGCCTTCAGGAGACGCGACAACGCAAAATTGCTGAGCAAAAACTTATAGCTAAGTTCCGCACGCATGAATGCGGACTCAACCGGGATCTGGGATTCATGTCGCATTACATTCGGCCCCCACCAACAAGCCTGGACTTGCAGAGGCCTACCGACTGAACTGGCTTGGGACAATTCACACCTCTTTAACCTGGAGTTACCTCTCTCTCTGCATCTTTGATGATTTGATTGCCTGCAGGTGCTCGCATTCCGGGGCATCTCTGACTGTGTCTATATAAACATTTCTGGAACAAGCCTTTCCATTCACCTGAAGAAGGAGCCGTGCTCCGAAAGCTCGTGTTTGAAACAAACCTGTTGGACTTTAACCTGGTGTTGTAAGACTTCTTACTGTGCTCACCCCAGTCCAACGCCGGCATCTCCACATCATGGCTAATAATGTTGGGCTTGGTCATTCTCTGTAACGTCTCTCTGTCTTTGCCTTTGTCGCAGTCTCTGTGTATGAGTGTCTTTGTGTGTTTGTGTCTGTGCGTCTCCCAATGTGAGATTTCGAAATAATAATTAATCGTGGAACACTTCCAATGTTTAGCTACCTGGTCCAACCTTCGAGCACAATTTTCTCTGGAGAAATGGTTCCAGCTTCAGACCTGTCTGTGCGTTTTTGTGCGTTTATCTCTTTCTGCGTATCAGTCAGTCTGTGCTGGCCTGTGTGATTGTTGTTGTCTCTCTCTCGTTCTGTGCATATAGCTCTATGAGTTCAGAAACACCAGAGGGTAGCCAGGGAATGGGTTGGCCCATTGAAGGGCAGGGGAGGGAAGCCATTTGTGGAGACAGAGGAAACGGGCGCGGTGCAAAATTAATACTTTCCATCATAAGAGAAGGAATTAGCGGCTATTCAGTCTGGAGAAGGATGAGTAGATAGCCTGGGTCATATTGAGGTCAAAAAAGACGAGGTGTTGGGCGTCTTGAATAATATTAATGTGGATACGTTCCCGTGGTCTGATTGTAACTACCCAAGAATACCGAACGAGGCAAGAGAGGACAATGCTAAGCCCATAACATAAATCTTTGTCTCCTCACTGTCTTCAGGTTATATCGTGGAGGAATGGAGATTAGCCAATGTTGTTCCTTTGTTTAAAAAGGGTAGCACTGATAATCCAGGGAATTACAGGCCGGTCAACCTTACGTGAGTGGTAGGGAAATTACTGGAGAGAATTCTTCGAGACAGGATCCACTCCCATTTGGAAGCAAGGGGTCGTATTGGCGATCGGCAGCAAGGTTTTGTGAAGATGAGGTTGTTGTCTCGCTCTCGTTCTGTGCATATAGCTCTATGAGTTCAGAAACACCAAGAGGGTTGGATACAGAACTAGCTGGGTCATTGAAGGCAGGGAGTAGCAATGGAAGGGTGCTTTTCTGATTGGAGGGCTGTGATCAGTGGTGTTCCGCAGGTATCAGTGCTGGAACCATTGCTGTTCATAGTATATACTAAAGATTTGGAGGAAAATGTAACTGGTCTGATCAGTAAGTTTGCGGATGACACAAATATTTGTGGAATTGCGGATAGCGATAAGGACAGTCAGAGGATACAGTAGGATTTAGATCGTTTGCCTACTTGGGTGGAGAGAAGGCATCTGCAGTTTAGTCACCAAAGATGTGAGGTAATGCATTTTGGAAGTTCTAACACGGGTAGGGAGTATAAAGTGAATGGTAGAACCCTTGAGTTTTGCCAGTCAGAGAGATCTTGATGTACAGGTCCAGAGGTCACTGAAAGGGGAAACACAGATGAAACAGGTAGTCAAGAAGGCATGCGGCATGCATGCCATCATTAGCCGAGGAATTGAGTATAAAGATTGGTGATCATGTTGCAGTTGTGTGGAACCTTGGTTATGCAGTACTTAGAGTATTGCGTTCAATTCTGATCGCCACACTACAGAAGGATGTTGAGGCTTTGGAGATGGTGCAGAGACGATTTACCAGGATTTGTCCTGGTATGGAGGGCATTAGCTTTGAGGAGCGGTTGAATAAACTCGGGTTGTTCTCACTGGAGCGAAGGAGGTTGAGGGGAGACCTGATAGATGTCTACAAAATAATGAGGGGCACAAACAGAGTGGAGGGTCAGAGACATTTTCCAAGGGTGGATGGGTCAATGACTAGGGGGTATAGGTTTAAGGTTCGAGGGGTAAGGTTTAGACGAGTTGTACGAGACAAGTTTTTTAGAAAAGGGTTATGGGTGCCTGGAACTCACTGTCGGAGGAGGTGGTGGAAACAGGTGCGATAATGACGTGTAAGTGGCATATTGACAAATACATGAATAGGATGGAATTAGAGGAATACGGACGCTGGAAGTGTAGATGATTTCAGTTTAGACGGGCAGCATGGTCGGCATAGACTTGGAGGGCAGAAGGGCCCGTTCCTGTGCTACACTTTATTGGTTCTTTTTTCTTTGTTATACGTCTTTCTGTGTCTCAGTCTATGTGTGCGCTGATGTGTTTTTGTAATTCAGTCTTAGTGACAGTCTATGTGTCTGTGTATCTTTTGAATGCTCATGGATGTGTATGTTTGAGTCTGTGTTTTAGTTTCTGCCATTGTGTTTGACCACCTCCATTTGTCCGTCTGTGTCTATCTTTGTCTCTATGGCTTTCTTGGTGAATGTTTCTCTGTGTTCGCCGTGTCTTTGTCTGCGTCACTTGTCTGTCATTCTCTGTGTATGAGACAGTCTCTTTCTATATGTCTGTCCCTGTGTGCTTAGCTCTGTTTGTCTCTGCCTTTCTGTGTGTCAGTCAGCATCTGTGTGCCTGTCTCTGTCTGCTTACCACTGTTTGTCCCTGCCTTTCTGTGTATCTGTCACTATCTGTGTGTCTGTCCCTGTTTGTCCGGTTGTCTGTATGCATTTGTCTCGTTCTGTTTAGATCTATGTGCCTGTACATCTGAACTAATCTATGTCTCTGTCTCATTCTGTTTGTCCGTGTTTCTCCATGCATTTGTCACATTCTGTTTTACTGTCTGTGTCTGTTTGTCTGTATTAATCTGGGCCTCCGTCTGCCGCTCTCTGTCTGTCTGTCCCAGTCTGTGTCTCTGTCTGTGTGTCAGTTTATGTCTGCCTGTATCTGTGTCCACCATCGTTAAACGGCTGGCTACACTCACCAGATCATTTTTTAAATTAAACTTGTGAAGGTTGCCTGATAAATGTTGACCACAAACAGCAGCCGCTGCACAGTGTATACGAAAGGAATTAGTTTCCACCCGATGTACAGATCTCTATCTCAATACTGTTACCAGATTTCTCAGAATAAATGGGGAAGTGCTGTTTATATTATTAGAGCTGTTTAGTGTTTCAATTCATTTTACAACTATAGTTTTCGAACTGTCAAAATTTCAAACTTGGTGCATTAACATTATGGCCCCTCGATGATGATTAACAAAAGCTTAAACATTTGAAAATGTATCTGGCTAAACTTTACAGTTAGAAAGTGTTAAAGCGGAAATCTGTGGTCTCAGATAAGAAATACTTCTTCTCAGACACAAATAAACATCATATTAACACTTTACTGGAAAACAATGGGTCAGGGTGAGATGTTCTATATAAGCCGATAGAAGATACATTCTGACAATCTTGATGAAATACTTTGAATAAATCAAGTATTTTATTACTCGACAGAGCATCACCAAGAGTGGCAAACTGTCAGATTGAATCCGCTTGCACTCACTTTTCTACACAGTTACTTTAAGCTACTTTAAAGACAATTTGGTTACAAAATGTTCCACGCAAATCTCATATGTTCACAACCAAACACACTACATTATACCAATGTGGCGAGGATTCAACCTGCAAAAATAACCTTAAACACTGTAAAAACTGATTTTCATTCAGTAACTAAATAAAAAAGGAATCGTTCAGCTGGAGTGACGAATGGTTACTTGAAGGCAGGGAGGGAGAGAGAAAGAGAGAATGAGAGAGAGTGAGCGAGAGGGTAAAAGAGACGGATTGAGAGTGTGTGAGAGAGAGAGCGAGCGAGATAGAGAGAGAGTAATTGAATGAGGGACAGAGAGACAGACAGAGACAGACAAAGTTAAAGCGTGACAGATAGAGTGAGAGCGAGAGAGAGAGAGCGAGAGTGGGAGAGAGATATGACGAATGAATGAGGGACCGAGCGACATACAGAAAGGCTGAGATACACAAACAGACATAGAGGCAGACAGACAGATGCAGCCACACCGACAAAGAATGAGAAAGAAAGAAAGAGACAGAGATAGAGAGCGAGATAGATAGAAATAGGGTGATAGAGAGATACTGATGAGGGACAGAGAAATAGACAAAGAGAGGTAGACAGACAGAGACACGCAAACAGACATAGAGGCAGGCAAACAGATACAACTGCACAGACAAAGAGAGACAGAGGGGGAGACGGAGAGAGAGAGAGAAATACTGAATGACGGACTGAGATAGACAGAGAGACTGGGATAGAGGCAGACAGACAGATACAGTCACATAGACAAACATAGAACATAGAACAGTACAGCACAGAACAGGCCCTTCGGCCCTCAATGTTGTGCCGAGCCATGATCACCCTACTCAAACCCACGTATCCACCCTATACCCGTAACCCAACAACCTTACTTTTATTAGGACACTACGGGCAATTTAGCATGGCCAATCCACCTAATCCGCACATCTTTGGACTGTGGGAGGAAACCGGAGCACCCGGAGGAAACCCACGCACACAGGGGGAGGACGTGCAGACTCCACACAGACAGTGACCCAGCCGGGAATCGAACCTGGGACCCTGGAGCTGTGAAGCATTTATGCTAACCACCATGCTACCCTGCTGCCCCAAACAAAGAGGGAGAGAGACCAGGGAGAGACAGAAAGAGAGAGAGACAGAGAGAGACCGACAGATAGAGACACACACACAAGCAGACAGATAGGGAGACAGACAGATAAAGCTACATAGACAAAGAAAGAAAGAGAAAGAGAGAGAAAAAGGGAGAAAGAGAGAGATAATGATTGACGGACGGAGAGATTGACAGAGACAGAAAGACAGAGACTGTCATGTGAGAGTCCCTTAGAGAAATGGGTGTTTTATACTGTAACTGTCGTGGGTGTATCTTTAAGAATTGGGTGTTTATTACTGCAGTGTTGTCAGATAGTGATTGGAGGTCGGCTGTTTGTCTGCTTTTTACTTTAGCTTTAGGCTTTTTTGCTGCAGGGTGGGTTTCATTACATTTTAGTTTTGGAGAAGCTGCAATCACAGCAGGATGTCCATTTGCAGTTTTCAACGTGGTAACTTCTCAGTAGTGAAGTTTAGCCTGATGTCTTACTGAAAAAAGCTGTTTTTAAGTCTTATGCATGTGAAAAGGAAAGATTAATGGATTATTTAGTGTTTTAGCATTTGGGTCGAGTTTGAATTAATGGTTGCTAAGGTGTTTCTTCTATGTTTTAAAAACGTTATCTTGAGTTCATAGAATAAACATTGTTTTGCTTTAAAATACTTTTCCATTTCCCCTGTACCACTACTGTGGAGTGGGTCGTGTGCTCCCCATACCACAATCTATTAACAGTTGTGGGTCAGGTGAACTCCATGATACAGTTTAGGGTTCTCTAAACCCTGGCCCATAACAAAACAGACAGGCAGGCAGACAGATACAGCCACACAGACAAAGAAACAAAGGACAGAGCGAGAACGAATGAGGGACAGAAAGATAGACAGAGAGACAGGCAGCGAGAGGCACAGAGGCAGACATAGAGCCGTAGAGCCAGTTACAGCCACATAGAGACAGAAAGAGAGAGAGAGAGAATGTGTCAGTGAGAGAAAGAGAGAGAGAGAGACAGACAGACATATAGAGATAGAGCGAGGGAGGGAGAGAGGGAGAGAGGGAAAGAGAGTGAGAGAGACAGGGAGAGAGAGGGAGGGAGGAAGAATGAGGGTCAGAGAGATAGAGACAGACAGAGAAATACACACATACAGACATAGAGGTAGACAGGCAGATACAGCCACACAGACAAAGAAAGAGAGAGAGAGCGAGAGAGAGGGGAGAGACAGCGGGAGCGGAGAGACGGACAGAGACTGAGACAGAGACAGTGAGATACAGTGATACGGACAAAGAAAGAGAGAGAAAAATATAGAGAGCATGAATGAGGAAGAGAGAAATAGACAGAGAGAAACAGACAGACAGTGAGAGACGCACAAACAGACATAGAGGCAGACAGACAGATACAGCAACAGACGAAGAAAGAAAGAAAGAAAGAGAGAGAGGGGGCAGAGAGAGAGAGAATATAAATGAGTGATAGTGAGATAGACAGAGGCAGTCAGACAGACAGAGAGGCAGACAGGCAGATACAGACGCACAAAGAAACAAAGAGAGAGAAAGAGAGAGAGAGCGAGAGAAAGAGAGAGAGTGGGAGAGAAAGAAAGAGTATGAATGAGGGAGAGATAGATAGTGATAGACAGAACGAGAGACACACAAACCGACATATAGGCAGACAGACAGATGCAGCCACACAGAGAAAGAAAGAGAGAGAGAGTGAGATAGGAAAAGAGAGAGAGATAGAGAGAGAATGATTCACGGACAGGGAAATAGAAAGAGAGAGACAGACAGGCAGTGGGAGACACAGGCATAAAGGCGGTCAGACAGAGACAGCCACATAGCGAAGTAAAGTAAGAGAGAGTGAGTGAGAGAGCGAGAAAGAGAGATAGAGAGAGAGAGAGAGAGAGAGAGAGAGAGAGAGAGAGAGAGAGAGAGAGAGAGAGAGAGAGAGAGAGAGAGAGAGAGAGAGAGAGAGAGAGAGAGAGAGAGAGAGAGAGAGAGAGAGAGAGAGAGAGAGAGAGAGAGAGAGAGAGAGAGAGAGAGAGAGAGAGAGAGAGAGAGAGAGAGAGAGAGAGAGATAAAGAATGAATGGGTGACGGCGAGATGTACCGACAGACTGACAGTCCGAAAGAGAGACATATTAGCAGGCATAGAGGCCGACAGACAGGAACCATACAGACAAAAATGTAAGACACAGAGGTAGAATGAAATGGAGAGAGATAGAGGGGAATGCGAAAGAAAGAGAGAGAGTTACCGTCAGGGAGAAATGCACACAGGCTAACGGTGACAGATACAGAGGCCCTCACATGGAAAAACAGAGAGACGCAGACAGACAGAGAGAGGGCCAGAGGGAATAATACGGAGACAAACATTGTGTTTAAAGTAAATAAGTGAGCAACCACCCAGGGATTGGTGGTCAACAGTGGGAGGGAGCTAAAACCAAGAAAGTCAGTGTACAACAGATACGGGACACATTTGGAGAAGGGAATACTGACAATGTTCCGGCAAACCAAGGCGTTGAATCTCCGGTCTCAGTGAAAGTGAACAGCAGCGATAACAAATGCATTCGGTGTAATATTCTCAAATTCCCGCGAACCTGAATGAATGCAGCCGCTTGAAATCTTACTTATATTATACCGATATTCCAGGAAGGAGGGAGACAGTAAGCATTGCACTTCTGTTTGATTACCCAATATCTGACATCGAGAAGTGAGTCCACATACACAAAATACTCAATCTACTGGTAATGCGGAAGGTCTGTGAAATAGCAAAGATGACAGGATCTCCAAGCATACAAAGATCAGATGAGAACGTTACTGAGAAAGACAGAATTGCCAAGAAAGCGCTGGCTAAATGGAGAGCGGTTGTTTCTCCTTGTGGGAGGGTCTACGACAAGAGGGAGAAATCCCAGATCCAGGATCGCTCATTTCAGAGATACGTGAGGAGGGATCTATTCTCTATCGGGGCAGTTAATCTGTGGAATTCCTTATTTCAGATGGCTATAGATGTTGGCCGTTGACAAATACGAGGCTGATATAGACAGACTTAAAATCAATGAGGCAACCGATGGTTATGGGGATAAGCCAGAAAAGTGGGAGTTATTGATTATCAGAACAGATTGGATATCATTTCATTGCATTTCCAAATCGACACGATATGCCTCAGGCAGTACTCCTTCCCTCTATGTTTTTATGAAATAAATGATTCTGAAATAAGTCACCGGTCAGGCCTGAACATGTCACCATTTCCAATTTTGACATGCCACTTTAGGGAGGATAAGCAACAACTTGATAGGGCTGAAAGGCGATTGATCCTTAGGGCAGCACGGTAGCATTGTGGATAGCACAATTGCTTCACAGCTCCAGGGTCCCAGGTTCGATTCCGGCTTGGGTCACTGTCTGTGCGGAGTCTGCACATCCTCCCCGTGTGTGCGTGGGTTTCCTCCGGGTGCTCTGGTTTCCTCCCACAGTCCAAAGATGTGCAGGTTAGGTGGATTGGCCATGATAAATTGCCCTTAGTGTCCAAACATTCCCTTAGTGTTGGGTGGGATTATTGGGATAGGGTGGAGGTGTTGAACTTGGGTGGGGTGCTCTTTCCAAGAGCCGGTGCAGACTCGATGCGCCGAATGGCCTCCTTCTGCACTGTAAATTCTATGATCTATGATCCAATTGTATCAGGGAGGATAACACTTAGTTTATTTGCAGTGAAAGGATAATTGAAGATTATTCTCCTCAGAGCGCAGCAGGGCAAGATAACGTTTGGTTACACACACCCCTGAATATAAATATATTTGTTATCCTGGGTACTCCATTTGTGTAAGCTACTAATATTCCATTGCAAGGATCAATAACATCACTTTATCTTCAGGTAAGGCCTCGAATTAAATCAGTTTTGAGTAACACATAAGCTCGATTTGCTGACTGAGTGTTATCTTCATAAAGACGAAGTTGTGTTGCTGCGTGGAGTGTGTAAGTGTAAACGTTACAGGTGTTTACGGATTCAATCGTGTCCAGGAAAATACAAATCATATGAATGTCATTGCCCCGGATACAATGTGGAAAAGGCGGAGGTATGGACTGTGGCAACTGAGACTGTGATATACAGTCTCCATTGCCACAGTCTATGCCGACAGACAAAAACAGGGGGTGCATAAAAAGGGACAAAGAAATGTCTGAACAACTGATTACACTTGTTGGTTGTATCTTCACAAATGAGGACACAAATCAGATACCTGAAAAGTTGGAGAATGAAAGGTTTAGTGGGAGGGAAGAACTCAGGGGGGTCAATATTAGTAGAAAAATGGTACTAGGAAATTGGTGGGATTGAAGGTGGATAATTCCCCAGGGCCTGCGAATCTGCATCGCAGAGAGCATAAGGAGGTGGCTCGAGAAATAGTGGATGTATTAGTGGTCATCTTCCGGGATTCTATAGACTCTGGAACTGTCCCTGCAGATTGGAGGTTAACCGCGTCACTCCAAAATTGAAAAACGGAGGTAGAGAGAAAGCAGGAAATTATAGACCAGTAAGGCTAACATCGGTAGTGGGGGAACTGCTTGAATTCATTATCAAGGAATTGAAAGCAGAACATTTAGAAAGCAGTGGTAGGATCAGTCAGAGTCAGCATGGATTTATGAAGGAAACATCATGCTTGACAAAACTGTTGGAATTCTTGAAACACGTAACCAGTACAGTCGACAAGGGGGAGTCAGACGATGTGATATCTTTGGAGCTTCAGAAGGCGTTTTATAAAGTTCTGCATAAGGTTTTGTGCAAATTTAAAGCTCATGGGATTGGGGGAAATGTATTGAGGTGGACAGAAAACTGGTTGGCAGAGAGGAAACAAACTGTAGTGATAAATGGGTCCTTTTCAAATTGGCAGGCAGTAAGTAATGGGGTGCCACTGGGATGGGTGCTGGGACCCCAGCTATTCACAATATATATTAATGATTTGGATGAGGTAACAAAATGTAACATCTCAAAGTTTGCAGAAGATACCAATTTGAGTGGGAGGGTGAACTGTGATGCAGAATCAGGGATCCTACAGCAAGATTTGGACAGATTGGGCGAGCAGGCAAATCAATTGAAGATGCAGTATAATTTGGAGAAGTGTGAGGTTATTCACTTTGGAAGCAAAAACGGAAAGGCAGAATCCTACCTGAATGGTTGTAAATGGGAAGAGGGGGTGTGCAGAGGGACCTGGGTGTCCTTGTGCACCATTCGCTAAAGGTAAGCATGCAAGTGCAGCAGGTGGTAAATGAGTCTCATGGTATGTTGGCCTTAATTGCGAGAGATTTCGATTATAGAAGAAGGGATGTGTTGTTGCAATTATACAAAGCCTTGGTGAGGCCACACCTGGAGTATTGTGTGCTGTTTTGGTCTCCTTCTTTGAGGAAAGATGGCCTTGATCTCGAGGGAGTGCAGCGAAGTTTTACCAGATCGATTTGGCAGCAGGGTAGCATGGTGGTTAGCATAAATGCTTCACAGCTCCAGGGTCCCAGGTTCGATTCCCGGCTGGGTCACTGTCTGTGTGGAGTCTGCACGTTCTCCCCCTGTGTGCGTGGGTTTTCTCCGGGTGCTCGGGTTTCCTCCCACAGTCCAAAGATGTGCGGGTTAGGTGGATTGGCCATGGGAAATTGACCGTAGTGTCCTAAAAAAAGTAAGGTTAGGGGGGTTGTTGGGTTACGGGTATAGGGTGGATACGTGGGCTTGAGTAGGGTGATCATGGCTCGGCACAACATTGAGGGCCGAAGGACCTGTTCTGTGCTGTACTGTTCTATGTTCTATTTCAGGGATGTTTGCACTGTCATATGAGGAGAGGTTGACTAGGTTGGAATTGTTCTCGCTGGTGTTCAGAATAATGAGCGTGGATCTCATAGAGACTTATCAAATTCTCACAGGACTGGACAGGGTAGATGAAAGGAAGATGCTACCAATGACGTGTGTGTCCAGAACCAAAGCTCACAGTCTGAGGATTCAGGCTGCACCATTTCGGACAGATATAAAGAGACATTTGTTCACACAAGGAGCGGTGAGCCTTCGGAATTCATTAACACTGGAAGTAATTGATGCTAAAATACTGAACATATGCAAGAGGAGGCTAGATATACCAGTTGGGGAGAATGGGATCAAAGGTTATGGGGACAAAGCAGGATTAGTGTATTGAGTTGGACGATGAGCCATAATCGTGATGAATGGTGGAATAGGCTCGAAGGGCCAAAATGCCTCCTCCTGCCCCCAACTTCTACGTTTCTCTGTATGTATATGTGAAATTAGAAGGACATTCTGAGCACAAAGAGCATTGTCCCCCCAATAGTCTCCTCCCACTCTACAGATCTCTGAATCAATGATGTGCTTAAATCCAGTAGACTGAATGACGAAGTGGAGTTAATACAGGTTGTCAGATGTTAAATGCCGCCTGGTTTTCTCAAGAGGAGCCTTTGATTGTAGAACTAAAAAAGTCAGCAGCTCCGAACAGACACAGAGTCTTCCAGGAACTAACTCCTACAGCAAGGACTGAAAAACTAAGCCACCGTTTTGAATGTGGTCAGTAATAAAGATAACAGAAATAGCACTTAAGTGTCAGAGTGGAAAGATAATTTTTCACCTCGCAGAGACTTCAGTTGAGAAAAGAGGAACTTAGCTGTTTCCAGGAAGGACCATAACTCATAACTAACAGAAAAACCAAATTAGACATTCCAGAACATTCCACCACTGGTGGTGCCGTTTTACTGAACTTCCCATGTCTCTTGAAGACCCTCCTTCATGACTGAATCATGTAATTGGTCAACGTTCGACCGCACAGCCATATACATAATGAAAGTTGGAATGAACTTGATCGGTTGTAATACTAAACTAATGGCCTTTTTTTTTTACATAGAATTTTCAGTGCAAAAGGAGGCCATTCGGCCCATCGAGTCTGCACCGGCTCTTGGAAAGAGCATTCTACAGAAGGTCAACACCTCCGCCCTATCCCCATAACCCAGTAACCCCACCCAACACTAAGGGCAATTTTGGACACTAAGGGCAATTTATCATGGCCAATCCACCTAACTTGCACATCTTTGTACTGTGGGAGGAACCCGGAATACCCGGAGGAAACCTACGCACACACGGGGAGAATGTGCGGACTCCACACAGACAGTGACACAAGCAGGAATCGAACCTGGGACCCTGGAGCTGTGAACCGATTGTGCTATCCACAATGCTACCGTGCTGCCGTAGCTCTGTTTCTATCTTTACTAATTCCCCGCCCATTCCACGCATGCTCACTTCGCTGCATTGAATACTGATTCAGCAGCGTTTACGCCACACTTCGCCAGTGCTTCATTTATACAGCATTGGGACACTGAGCTGATTGGCCATCACAAAGGACATGCATGGATAACAAGACTCTCTGCTCTGTCCAGGCCACGACACATGAAACCCAGAGTCTAATTTCCAATTGATGGTTTCCCTACGCTCAAACTCGTCTCAGTGTCAGTGGAATCGTCATTTAGAACTGAATTGTTAACTGCTCCTCACCACAGATGCTGCTGGACGTGCTGAACTTATTTAACATTGTCTTTATACTCTTGTGATCGGGTCAGCATCCAGCTATAAAACCGGGAGGTCGTCCTTTATATCAATGTATGAAATGTGCAATTGAGGAGATGTTTTCCCGCATAGGGAGTGCACGGGATACATAAATTGATACTTTTCAGATTAGCTGATGGTGGGAACATTCATGCCATTCAGGGGAATTTTATTTCTAAACATTTGGCTGCTCCAAATGAGTTAGAGGAAGTGCGGATAAGGTTGTATGAACCAGTATAAGAGGAGGATGGTGTGGAGTGCCAATTACAGCACCTGAGCTCTTCGTCCGAATGACCTCTTCCTCTACTATAAATGCAAATAATTTCAATTGTATTGAGTCGTGAATTGATAGAGAATGCACGAAGGGACAATCCTGTCTGCAGTTTAACAACCCTTCACATATGATCAAATGTAATTTAACGGTTGGTACAAGACTGTCTCATCCGAGTGGGAAGTTTGTTTAAGGTAAAGCGAATTAGAACCTATCTTGGATATATTGTTGGCACTACTTAAGTTCTGAATAATATTATTCTTCCAAAGTGTATCACACCTATTAGAGCAGCAGCAGGCAGGTTCACGGGTTTTTATTTATTAAAGATAATCTGAACTCCAGACAAATAAATAAATACTTTTAAAATTGCACCACTTCCTTGCACTACCACTACCTGGGCAGCACGGTAGCATTGTGGATAGCACAATCGCTTCACAGCTCCTGGATCCCAGGTTCGATTACGGCTTGGTTCACTGTCTGTGCGGAGTCTCACATCCTCCCCGTGTGTGCGTGGGTTAACTCCGGGTGCTCCGGTTTCCTCCCACAGTCCAAAGATATGCAGGTTAGGTGGATTGACCATGATAAATTGCCCTTAGTGTCCAAAATTGCCCTTAGTGCTGGGTGGGGTTACTGGGTTATGGGGATAGGGTGGAGGTAGGGTAGGGTGCTCTTTCCAGGAGCCGCTGCAGACTCGATGGGCCAAATGGCCTCCTTCTGCACTATAAATTCTATGTAAAACCTTCTACTCTAAACATTGATGGATGCATTTGCGGGCATCACACATACTAAATGGTTTAGGTCGAAGCATGTTATCAGACACGGTGCAATATTTATCTGTACCTGAACAGAGTAACATGTTTCAACTTCGACTACTTCAAGCACTGAGAGAGAGATTAGGGTCAATAAGTGGGTAATGGGTATCACTGAAAATCTAATCCCACGAAGGACATTCCTGTGTGAGAAGTGGGCGTGATGCGTTTGAATTTATAGACGGTAATCAGGGATGCCTGATACACAACATTAATGGGCAAAAGTAGGATGTGAATAGCAATGATTTCCGTGCATGAACTCAAAAGTGTTTTCATTACGGAAGGATTATAGCTATAAAGAAGATAATTTCATGCTCCCCTTGAAGATTTAAATAGGGGAACAACAAGGATCAGTGACTGGGCTCCAGCTGCTCACAATTTCTATCAAGAAAGTTGGTGACGGGGTAAAGGCAAATGTGAAATGAGAAATGAAATAAAAATCGATTCTTGTCACAAATAAGCTTCAAATGGAGTTACTGTGGAGTTACTAGTCTCCACATTGCGGCGTATGTTCGGGGAGGGTGGTGCGGGAATTTAACCCGCGCTGCTGGACCGCCTTGGTCTGCATTAAAGGCCAGCTCCTTTGCCCTGTGCTAATCCGGCCACTGCTGTTAATAGGTTAAATATGCTGTCAATACGCAGCCCGGTGGAGAAGTCAGTTGAGTGAAGGACGGTGGAAGGAGGCACCATAGAAGTCAGAGAGGACAGGTGAGTGGAGATGAACCCGGCGGATGGATCGCAATGTGGAAATATGTTGCATTTTCATCTTTGGATGGAAAAGCAGAAAGTCAGAGTATTTACGAAATAGTCAGAGATTGGGAAGACATGATATTAACATGGAAACGAAGAAAATAGGTACATGATTAGGCCATTCGGCCCATCGAGCCTGCACTACCATTCAATATGATCATGGCTGACCATGCAAATTCAGTATCTCACTCCCTATTGCTCTCAGCACCCCTAGATCCCTTTAGCCGCAAGGGCCAAGTCCAGATCCCTCTTGAATATATCCAACGAACTGGCCCCAACAGCTTTTTGTGGTAGAGAATTCCACAAGTTCACGACTTTCTGAGAAAAAAGGTTCTTCCTCATCTCAGTCCCGATTGGCTGACCCCTGGATGTCCCCAAAATCGGGAACATTCTTCCCACATCCAGCCTGTCCACTCCCATCAGGGTTTTATAAGCGTCACTGAGATCACCTCCAATTCATCTAAACTCCAACTGAATACAAGCCTATTTTATCCAGTTGTTCTTCATATGTCAGTCCTGTCATCCAGGGAATCAGTCTGCTGAACCTTTGCTCGACACCCTCAATAGCAAGAATATTTCTCCTCAAACTTGGAGACCAAATCTTCACGCAGTACTCAAGGCGTGGCCTCACCAAGGCCCTGTATAACTGCAGCAAGACATCCTTACTTTTATCCTCAAATCTTCCCGTTATGAAGGCCAGACTGGCATTCGTTTGCGTCACCGCCTGCTGTACCTGCATGGCAACATTCAGCGACTGTCTCGTTGCACTTCCGCTTTTCCTAAACTGCCACTGTTAAGATGTTAATCATCCTTCCTGTTTTGCCACCAAAGTGGATACCTCACATTTATCCACATCGTGTTGCAATTGACCAGTATGTACCCATTTTGCCAGATTGTCCATATCACCCTGCCGCCTCTTTGCATCCTCCTCGCAGCACACACTGCCAGCTATCTTAGTGCCGTTTGTAAATTTGCAAATACTGCAAGCAATTGCTTCATTCAAAACACGGATGAATAATGTGAATTGCTGTACCCTGAATCATATTAGTCACTGCCTGCCGCTCCAAAATGACCAGTCTATTCCCACTCTCTGCTTTCTGTCTCTCTGAAATGACCGGTCTATGCCCACTCTCTGCTTCCTGTTTGCCAACCAGCTCTCTATCCACTTCAAACTATTACACACAATATCATGGGCTACACTATTGTTCAGCAATGTCTTGTGTGGGATCTTGTCCCAAGCCGTTTGAATGTCCAGATAAACAACATCCACTGATTCACTATTGTCCACTCTACTGGTTACAAACTCAATAATACCGGAAGATTTGTCAAGCATGATTCATGCCGATTTGGACCGATACTGTCCCCACTTTCCAAATGCTCAGTTATTTCATTCTCAGGAACATGGATGTAATTGTCCATACCTCACGAAAAGCTGGCATGGAATTTCAGCAAACAACTCGGATGGTAAAATATACATTGTCCTTAATTGCACGAGGTTTTCAGAACAGGATTATAAATGTTTTATTGCATTTAGATAGAACCATGGTGAAGTAAAATCCGCAGCTTTCCCTATAATTGTGGCCTCCTGGCCTAACAACAAATATACCTGCGACATAAGTAAGGGAGTCGCTTTTCGACACCCTTCCCAGGGATTGCGTAGGTGTCCCCTTAGGAGACATTGATAAAAATGTGTTTGTGTTCTCTAGAGCAGTGTCGCGAATAATGGCATATGATTCAATTCAAACAAGTATTATTCTCTAAGACTCGACTGTTGGATGGAGAATGCATGTTTCCCAGCAGCCTGGGGAGATTGTATCTAAATTACAAGGAGACAATATTAGACATAGATGAGGAGGACATTCGTCACTCAAACTCTGCTGACCCTTTAGCATTCGCTCCGATAGAGAACTCTGTGCTACATCTATGGCATGTTGAAGACATATTTCGATAAATTTCGAGTGATAAAATACATCAACCGATAACTAGATAGTGAACTAACATGCTGTGATTCTGGAGGACCAGCTATGGTCCTGTTGAGTGACGGAGCAGTAACCAGACGTTGAATGTCATGTTCCTGTATTCCAATGGACTGCATCTCCACACTGGGACTTTGACATATAGAACATAGAACATAGAACAGTTCAGCACAGAATAGGCCCTTCGGCCCTCGATGTTCTGCCGAGCACAGATCACCCAACTCAAACCCACGTATCCACCCTATACCCGTAACCCAACAACACCCCCCCCCCCAACAAACATTACTTTTTAGGACACTACGGGAAATTTAGCATGGCCAATCCACCTAACCCGCACATATTTGGACTGCGGGAGGAAGCCGGAGCACCCGGAGGAAATCCACACACACATGGGGAGGACGTGCAGACTCCGCACAGACAGTGACCCAGCCGGGAACCGAACCTGGACCCTGGAGCTGTGAAGCATTTATGCTAACCACCATGCTACCGTGCTGCCCCAAATGAACCCAAATATCAAATATTAGTTAATAAGGTCCCATGCTCCAACAGTTCAGAGAGAAATAATAATGGGACAGACCGAAAAATAGATGAGATCAGGAATGTACACTGCAGGGATAGGGGACTTCTTCACAAACTACCAAACAGACTGTGCAGTACAACTGGCGGAGTACCATTATGGAATGGATGTATCTGTGAAAAGTCATCATGTATATTGTGAAAGACGTAGATGGGGAGACAAATTCTGAGGAGGGGTGATAGCTGTTTTAATGAAGGACATTTGACTCCGCCCCCTCTGCAGACACAAAGCTCTGTTGTTTGCTCATTTGCAGAATGGAGAATGGGGAAAATGTTTCAAGACAAGTTTAAAGAGCTGATCACTGACTGAAGTATCAGTGCGGTCAATTCAGGTATGCAGACAGCAACACATACGCGGAAAATTCTCACACAGCGCCTGAAACTAGAAGGGGGTGGAAAAGAGCCAGAGAGCACAACAAACATGCTGACAATTGCCATTGTTACAAATGGGAGAAAGAGCACTGAGCATCAGAGTTCAGGACTGTGGTCTCAGCTCAAAATAGATTCACTACAAAGAAAGAGGAACTTAGCAACTGTGAGAAAGGAAATTGACTCAAAGATAAAGGACCAGCTATAATCTATGTTGTAGAAAATGTCGCAATACCGTGAATAAAAACATTCTCACCAGCTTTGTGAATATCTTGCCAGGATTTGTATTCACAAATGCAACACCCTTATGCTCAATATGTCCCTGTTTCTTCAGACATTGAGTGGGCTGGTTGACCTGTGGTCAGTGGAAACACTGGCAACTACACCGTCCTACCGCGCATGTTTCTTCCCCAGAGTGCCGCACAAATGAAGTGGCTCTGTCAATGCTTTTTGTGTATGATTCCTTCAAAGCTGCCGAAGCTCTGGGCTGATTGGTTGCGCCAGAAATTCAATCAACACAAATTGGGGAATTCGGAGACGCAGTGCCGGAGAATCAAAATTCAATTAAATTATTACATAATAATCTGCCTTTCTTGATTCCAATCTGAGCTCAAAACGAATAATGCTTTGTACACCGTACCTGTTACAGGATAAGGACCGCGATTATTTGCTATTTGCTCAAGAAAATATGAAAGCTAATCATTCAATAGCATGAAGGTCTTAATATTCCACTAATGACCCCTAACAGGCAAAGAGGGAAGAACAATTCCACAAATAGTTCAAGGACATTGGAGGATAAAAGTAAGTGCAGGGTGTGAGGAGTTTGAGAGATACATGTTGAGCACAAGAGTTAGCTGAAACATGGATTGAAGGGCATCAGTGTGTGTTCACGTTTGAGATCATATCAGTTATATGCTCAGCTCCAGCAATAGGGACAGGGAAGTGGATAAAATTCAAATTCTGAGAAGTCAACTCAATCTGAATCTAATTTCTGTTTCTGCTTAAATTGTTATGAAATTATAGCCGAATTCCATATTCTACCTTCATGGAAGGTAAGATCTCGTTCAACTAGACATGCCCTGCTGCGATTATAATCCTCATAATGGCAACGTGTAATTCTAAATAAGCAATTGAAGGTTCTTGAAGGTTTTAACAACGTTGACCCTGACTATTTCCTTTATCATTCTATAAATGGTTCCAAACGCATTTGTCAGATGACAGAATATCTACGCCTTTACTGTGAAATATCAAGGCAATTGTGAATTAATGGATTATGAATCCGTGAGAGACTCTGTTCTTGACCATGGCAAGACAAGAAAATTACTACATTCTCCAATCACCATTCAAGTGTTCCACCTCTGATAAAATTTCAGTTTGTCCAACGACTGATGGAAGAGGGTTTAATTCAACTTAAGGCCTCAGAAAACCCTGCATGCAGGCCAGTTTAATTTTATAGAATTTACAGTGCAGAATGAGGCCAGTTGGCCCATCGACTCTGTACCGGCTCTTGGAAAGAGCACACGCATTAAGCCCATCCGTTCACTTATCCCAGTAGCGTATCAACCGCAGCTAAACTTCTTGGTCACTAAGGGCAATTTATCATGGCCAATACACTTAACCAGCACATCTTTGGACTGTGGGAGGAAAGCAGAGCACCCGGAGGGAACCACGCAGACACGGGGAGAACGTGCAGACTCCAACCAGACAGTGACCCAAGTCAGGAAGCGAACCGAGGACTCAGGAGCTGTGAAGCAACAGTGCTAACCACTGTGCTACCGTGCTGCGATATTAATTCAACAAGTAGATACAATCAGTCACATACAGCACGTTAATGTTTGCTTTATCAATTAATTCCCCTCTCTTTAACTGAACTCTTTAACAATACTTGGCCTTGAACACGATTCTAGGGCAAGTGCTTCTCTGCCTCAAAATTGATTGGTAAGGACCTCCAAAGTGTTTGAGCTCAGCAGTTGCTGGCGGTGAAACATACTATTTATCCACCGTCTAAAGCAGCTGATAATATCCTCTGCGTACATCCACGGATCAAGGCATTGTAACAGGGCCTGAAGATCAGTCGAAGCAGCAGACTCTTTTGGCTTGATGCTGTCAGCCATATCGCTCAACGTTCCCCAAAACGAAGGTCAGCTTCGCTCCTTCATTGCAGCTCACACATAATTAAACACAGTTAAGTTCCTGGTCCGATACTTCAAACTATGATCTCCACCACAAGTATTGTTTTAACCCTATAGGCTGCCAGAGTTCAAGCACACACTGTAAGCAGAACACAAAAAACCCACTCGGATCAATAAGTGATTGCTGTACTACTCACCAAAGAGCAGTACGAGTACACCACTCTCCATGTTCATTCTGAGTGACTTGAGGACATGTGAGATGGAAGGACGTCGTCTGAGTCCCACCTCCAATTCTCAGATATTCAAACCAGGAAGTGTTAAATTAGAGAGGTTACATGTACTAGAAGACATGACAGTTAACGTCAGAGATAAAGCAACAGCGCTAAATTTTGCACAACATCTATTGAAGCGTTGATAAGATAATTTCATGTTCGAAGATGTTAACATGTGTAAATTACACAACGGTCCTGTGTTGATTGGCCAACGCGAATAAATGAAACATAAGTAACAACTTTACACATTTTTGTTTGGATGATGGTTGACCTTCGTCATAGTCAGACATTCTGGTTCTGTGAAGGACCTCTCTTCAAGTCAATCTTTGTTGGGATACTTAAGTAGACCGCAATTTTCAAACAATTTTCCATTTGTAAAGCAGTGAGAAATGAACATTTCTCCACCAGCTGTGAAAAATACGACCAGGTGTTGTCTGTTAGTACCATGTATATGCTACAGCAGTGTCAGAGGCAATTCAGCGAATCTTGTCTATGCCTACCCGGGGAGCACCAGGTGCCAATTCGAATCCCGCCGTCTTCCAGCGATTCACAATCCTGTCGATTCCAAACACTTCATGTGCAGATAACGTACTTTTCAAAAGGGTTTCGGGACTCTGACTCAAAACCCGGGCAGAGAATTCGAGACGCCCACTATTCTCTGCGTGAGAATGTTTCTCCTTAAGCCTCCTCTACACCACCTGCCAGTTATTTTCTGGCAATGTCCACAGGCTCTCGATTCTCGACCAATGAACCCACTTTATTCTGTCCACACTATCTCTTCCATTCATAATTTTGTACACTCAATTAAGTCACCCCTCAGCGTTCTTTGCATGAAGGAAAATAACGCCAACCAATCCAATCTCTCATCGCAGCTACACCTGTCCAGCACTGGCTGCATTCTTACAAACCTCCTCTGCACGCTCTCCAGATTAATTGTGCCCTTCCAGTAATGTGGCGACCAGGACTGCACACAATACTCCAGTTGTAGCCTTACCAGTTTTTGATTGATTTCACGATTAGAACTTTACTTTATAATTCAGACTTCCACCAATGAAGGAGAACGTTACATGTATTTGTTATCCAAACTTGTACAATTGAACTGATACATTTAGCAATATGTGTACATGTACACCAAGATCTCTCAAATTATTAACCCTCTCAGTACATTGCTATGTATTGCGTGCTCAAGATAACTGTTCGTCCTCAATAAATACTGACCTCACTGTTCTCTGTGTTAAATTACATCTGACACTTGATCACCCACTCCACCAATCCAACTATAATTTTGGAAGGTATGGATATTTTGCACACTAACCAAAACTCGGCCTATATTTGTGTCCATGAGACAGACCTTTATCATTCGGCCATTCTGTTCATCGAGTCTGCTCCATCACCGCGCAAGGAATTCCATAGATTCACAACCCTTTAGGTGAAGAAGTTCCTCCTAATCTCAGTCCTAAATCTACTTCTTATTTTGAGGCTATGCCCCATAGTTCTGCTTTCACCTGCCAGTGGAAACAGCCTGCCTGCATCCGTCCTATTAATTCCCTTCATAAGTATACATGTTTCTATAAGATCCCCCCCCCCTCCTGCATCCATCAAAATACCAACGAGCTGGGCAGCACGGTGGCACAGTGGTTAGCATTGCGGCCTACGGCCAACGGACCCGGGTTCGAATCCCGGCCCTGGATCACTCTGTGTGGAGATTGCACGTTCTCCCCGTGTCTGCGTGGGTTTCGCCCCCACAACCCAAAAGATGTGCAGGTTAGGTGCATTTGCCACGCTAAATTGCCCCTTAATTGTAAAAAAAATATATATATAAAATAATTGGGTACTCTAAATTAATATTTTATAAAATACCAACCGGTGCAGTCCCAGTCTACTCATCCTCTCCTCGGAAAGCAACCCCTTCAGCTCTGGGATTAACCTAGTGTATCTCTTCTAGAACATAAAACAGTACAGCACAGAACAGGCCCTTCGGCCCTCGATGTTGTGCCGAGCAATAATCACCCCACTCAAACCCACGTATCCACCCTATACCCGTAACCCAACAACCGTCCCCCTTAACCTTACTTTTTAGGACACTATGGGCAATTTAGCATGGCCAATCCACCTAACCCTTCTGCACATCTTCTGCACACCCTCCAGCGCCAGTACGTCCTGCCTCGGGTCACGAGGCCAATACTGAACACAATGCTCCAGTTGTGGCCTCACTAAAATTTTGTACAATTGCAGCATAACCTCCCAAGTCTTAAACTCCATCTCTCTAGCAATGGAGGACAAAACTACATTTTCCTTCTTAATCACCCGTTGCATCTGTGAACCAACTTTTTGCGACTCATGCAATACCACACATAGGTCTCTGTGCACAACTGCATGTTTTCATATTTTATTATTTATATAATAATCCCCTTTGCTGTTATTTCTTCCAAAATGGATATCCTCACATTTTTCAACATTGTATTCCATCTGCCACACCCTAGCCCATTAACTTAACCTATCGAAATCCCTCTGCAGACTTCCGGTACCCTCTGCTCTTTTTGCGTTACCACTGATCTTATTGTCGTAAGAAGTCTTACAACACCATGTTAAAGTCCATCAGGTATGTTTCAAACACGAGCTTTCGGAGTACTTCTCCTTCTTCAGGTGAATGGAGAGGTATGGTCCAGAAACATTTAAAAAGACATAGGCAGAGGTGCCAGACAATGCTTGGAATGCGAGCAGTTGCGGGTTATCAAATCATTACAGATCCAGAAATAGGGGATGATCCCAGGTTAAAGAGGTGTGAATTGTCTCAAGCCAGAACGGTAGCATGGTGGTTAGCATAAATGCTTCACAGCTCCAGGGTCCCAGGTTCGATTCCCGGCTGGGTCACTGTCTGTGTGGAGTCTGCACGTCCTCCCCGTGTGTGCGTGGGTTTCCTCCGGGTGCTCCGGTTTCCTCCCACAGTCCAAAGATGTGCGGGTTAGGTGGATTGGCCATGCTAAATTGCCCATAGTGTCCTAAAAAGTAAGGTTAAGGGGGGGTTGTTGGGGGTATAGGGTGGATACGTGGGTTTGAGTAGGGTGATCATGGCTCGGCACAACATCGAGGGCCGAAGGGCCTGTTCTGTGCTGTACTGTTCTATGTTCTATGTTCTAGAACAGTTGGTAGAATTTTGCAAGTCCAGACCAGATACTGGTTGATGCCGCACACATGATGCGGAACTTAGCTAAAAGTTTTGCCTCAGCAATTCTGCGTTGTCGCGTGTCTAGGACACATTGGACTTGCTCCTCAGATCCAAATTATCTATGTAAATTCTGAACAATTGTTCGCCCAACACAGATCCCTGAGGGACACCACTCGCTACTGAGTGCCAACCATAGAAACACCCATTAATCCCCTACCTTTGTTTTCTATTAGTTAACCAATCCTCTATTCATGCTACTCCTTTATCCTTAATTCCATGCATCTTTAGCTTATGCTGCAATCTTTTGTGTGGCAACTTGTCAAAACCTTTGTGGAAATCCGGGTATACCACGTCCATTGGCTCCCCGTTATCTACCGCACTGGGAATGTCCTGTAAAATACAATAAATTAGTTAGGCACGACCTGCCCTTTATGAAGCCACGCTGCGGCTGCCCAATGGGATAATTTCCATCCAGATGCCTCGCTATTTCTTCCTTGATGATATATTGCAGCATCTTCCCTAGTACCGAAGATAAACTAACTGGCCTATAATTTCCGGCTTTCTGTCGACATCCTTTTTTAAACAGTGGTGTCACGTTTGCTTATTTCCAATCCGCCGGGACCACCCCTGAGACTAGTGATATCTGGTAAATTATCACTAGTGCAGTTGCAATTTCCCTAGCCATCTATTTTAGCAGTCTGGGGTACATTCCATCAGGGCCAGGAGATTTGTCTACCTTTAGCCCCATTAGATTACACATCACTACCTCCTTAGTGACAATAATCATCTCAAGGTCTTCACCTGTCATAGACTCATTTCCGTCAGTCACTGGCATGTTATTTGAGTCTTCCACTGTGAAGACCGACCCAAAAAATCTGTTCAGTTTGTAGCCACCTAAGATGGACACTGGGCTACAAAATGGAGAACTGCTAAGGCTGCAGGGAAAAACAGTCTTAGCAAGGACAAGCAGTTTGCAGAAGACTAATTAGCTTTCTGCACGGACAGAAACCAGTTTGTGGCAAGGTGCAGAGTCTAAGCCAAAGGTGTAAATGGCAACAAGATCTACATAGTAATGAGGTGATCCAGATCCAGACCCCACACAATAGAAACATTTAAGTATGAATGGATACTTTTGAGTAGACGCCCAGACAGAACGGCGCCACTGTATCCAACACAAAGAACCATAGGGACATCCCACCCATCGAGAAACGACCCTCAGATTGGGGGGTTTGGAAGATATCGATTGGGAAAGGCACAATCGATACATGGCAGGTAAAAGACCCACCCCGAAGGGGCACGGACTTCTAGGGACAATAAGAATAGGCTCGGTCTGTTGCTTCCAGACTCCGGCCCAGACTTGTTACATCGCATTCTGACTCCAGTTTCAGCACCGGCCGTTGAGCATCAGCCATCGAACTGTAAGTGCCATTACAACGATCGCTACGTGATCCAGACTTTGCTAGATCCTGACAACTTTATGTACCTGAAAGTTGTAGACCAAGAACGGGACGAAGGCCTTGCTCCCTGACCTTGCCTGTTCCTGTCTAGATAAGTATTTTACTTTTTTAGTATTTGAAGTAAGTTAGTCTCTTTAGCCTATGCATGTGTATTTATTATATTTGTCATAATAAATATCAATCGTTTGGACATACTAATCGGTGTACAGATTTATTACTTTGAACCTGACCTTGATATACTTGTGAGGTGTCTAAATACTGCACCTGGCGACTCCTGAGCATAATTACATACACAGAGCCATAGCAGTGTTAAGCACACGGCCTTTAAACAGAGGCGTGTTAATACACTCCAGTAAAATGAGCAACATTTAGTGGCGACTCCGCCGGGACGCGGTTACAGGTGGCACCCCCACTCCGTCGAGGACCCAGAAATTTGAATTAGAAATCTGAGTAAAGAAAAAGGAAAAATCACAATTAATCAAGGTGTTCAAACGAATAAAGATAATTCGGAAGTGTGTTTTGCGCATGCGTACTAACAGGGTTGTAAGGAAAACCTGAGTGCTTTTGTTGGGACGATCTTTCGGGAGTTTTGTGAACGGAACATAGCGTATGCCTTACCCGTCTTGTAAAACATAACCTCAACACCCAATGTTCCAAATTTAAGAAAGAAAGATAAAATGGCAATGCAGGCAATGGAACGCCTCATGAACCCAGAACGGTTTGTGGTCGCAGCGACCAGCAGTAGCCGAGTAGGTCAGTGTCCCGTGTGGGAGCTGGAACTCCGCAAGTATCTGCAAGGAAAGGGATGGCCCCTTTGGAATGAATTCTCTATGAATGAGGAGACAGATCCTGGAACTATAGGACATACTTGGTGGGAGAACCTCTCTCAAATTCATAAGAAAAACCTTTGTAAATCACGCAAGCCGATGGCAATCGTGTCCTGTTTGGCACAGTTGCGAGGCACTGAGGAGGTCGTTCAGACGCTCCGGGCAGAATTAGAAGAACGAAATAGGATGAGCAAAGTGGATGTCAAGGACATCGAGAAAGAGAATATGGAACTTAGAGGGAAGCTGGCAGAGAAGGGTAGCGAGGTAGATGATGCCAAGAGGGCACATCAGTCATGTCTAGCCCATCTCAGCAGTTCCCAGACCCTGTACGAAAAGGCCTATCAGGACGTGCAACGTGCCGTCCTGATAAGAGAGGAATCAGAGAAGCAGGTAGAAGCATTGCAGAGGCAATGCTCTGACCTTAAGGCAGCGTTAAGAGCACTCCATGCTGCCACCACAGAACAGAGACAGAGTACAGTGGATCATGCCAAGTGTAGGAAGCAGATTGCGGAGCTGCAATCTCTGCTTTCAGTGCAGAATGGGTTCCAAAGTACATTTGGAACACAGCTAGATGAGGAGAATGCCCCAGACTGGCAGTAATTAAGTGAGACAGCGGAGGGCTATGTTCAGGGACCATGTGCACCAGCAGCGCAGCAGAAAAGAAAAGCACCCCAACCCCCCACAGATCAGATAGCTACCGAACCAATGAATCCAGTCACCACCCAAAGGAAAGCGACCACAGAAGGCGCACCCGATATTACCTACACCACCCCCTTAACTGTAACCCAACTCAGGGACGCGTGTGAGAAAATCACTCCGTTTCTCCCCACCGCAGACCCCCACCAGTGAAACAACAGGCAACCATGTACGGCCTGGACGAGAGAGAGCAGGTTAAGCTCACGGTTCTGAGCTTAGACCAGTCAGTAGTAGCAGCCCTCCCCGACCCACAGAACGCTGGAGGAGTCACACTAGAGGAAATGCACACCTCCATTTTAGATGCCATCGGGTATAACCGAGGTGACCCAGTTGAATGACTTAACAAGTGCCGACAAAAGAATACAGAGCGTCCCACAGCATTTGCAGGAAGGCTGTGGATCCATTTTAACGCAGTTTTCGGCGATTTAAATAGAGCACATTTGAACCGTGAAAACATGGTTAAATGGACGCGCACCATAATCTCCCATGCCACAGATGCAGGACACAGTGCTTGCAACAGTTATGACCCCTCAGAAGAGGCCCACAATGAGAAATGGGTCCTGAAAAGATTGTCCCGCGCTTGGGAGCAATCAGTTCAGGGCAAAGGCAAAGTAAAGTCCCCAGAGGAAGCTCAGGCTGCAGCGGACATTCAGGCAGTGACAGCACACCAAAGCCCCGCATAGGTAAATGAAGGAAAGAACAGCCCTCCACAGAAGTCGCTCGAATGCTACAACTGTGGCCACTTAGGACATTGGGCTAAGGAATGCAATGCACCCCAAAGATCACAGAGAGGCCAGCAGACAGGCACTCTGAATAGAAACAAAGCAAAGCCGACCCATAGTATAGGGATACAGTCAGGACAGACCAATGTGGACGGGACGGACTGACGGTGTTCGGGCTCCCCCACTTGGGTCTGTGACACTCTTTGGGATCAATCCGGAAGACCGGTAGTCACTGCTAAGGTTAGAGGGAAGCCCATAGAGTTACTTTGGGACACAGGAGCGTCCCGCACCACAATTAATTCCACCACCACGGAACAGGCAGACACGTGGCCGACCACCTCCACCATCACACTTAGCGGTTTCACAGGACACTCGCAGCAGGGACACATTACAGCACCCGTAGCAATCCACCTAGGGAACATTTCCACCAGACACCCAGTTGTATTAGTAAATCTTCCCCGTTCAGCAGAACACATATTGGGGATAGATTTTATGAATGCCCATACCTTGTCGTTCGACCCAGTTAACCAGTGTGTCTGGCGAATGGCAAGATCAGACAGAGCACCCGCTATTCTCACAGTAGGAGAGTACGCTAATCGGATTAGCGTAGTAGGCGACTATTTATTTGACCTGACTACACTAAACACGGACAGACAAGTGAGAGCAGTTTTAAACAAACACAGGACAGCATTTGCCAGTCACCGGCACGACTGCGGCAGAATGACTGGACAAGTTCACGTTACCGGATCTGACCCCCGACCACAGAAACAATACAGATTTCCCCTAGAAGCAGAGGGGGAAATAGAGAACGTGATAGGTAGCTTATTGGAGCAAGGGGTGCTTAGAACAGTAGCCTCAACCAATAATGCCCCTATTTGGCCAGTGAGAAAGCCCGACGGATCATGGCGTCTGACCATTGATTATCGGGAGCTCAACAAAGTAACCCCAGCAGTAGCCCCCACGGTAGCAACAAGTCCCGAGACCATGCTCAAACAGGGACTCAACTCCAAATTATTCACGGTATTGGACATTAGCAATGGCTTCTGGTCAATCCCATTGGCAAAGGCGTGCCAGTACAAATTTGCCTTCACGTTCAAAACACAGCAGTATACGTGGACATGCCTTCCACAAGGATTCCACAATTCCCCCTCCATTTTCCACCGACAGCTGGCGAATGGTTTAGAGAAATTTTTCCGCCCCGAATGTCTGGTACAGTATGTGGACGACCTATTACTGCAGACAGACACAAAGGCAGAGCACATTACGCTTCTGGCCGAGCTCCTGGAACTTTTAACCTCGATTGGATGTAAAGTTAACCCAAGAAAGGCCCAGATATTGGAAAATAAAGTGATGTATTTGGGTACAGTCATCACGCACGGCAAACGCGAGATTGAATTCAAAAGAATTGAATCGATTGTCAAATTGCCCCTTCCCCAGAATGTTTCAGCCCTCCGGTCGTTCTTAGGACTGGTTGGTTATTGTCGGAACCACATCGATGGATTTGCGACAAAGGCAGCCCCACTCTCAGACCTCCTGAAGAAAGGAGCCCCTTGGAAATGGCTTCCGCAGCATACAGAGGCTGTGGAAGATTTAAAGAGAGCCCTTAACGCAGCACCCGCGCTACAAGTCCCAGACCAACTCTCCCCCAATGCAATAGAGGTAGCGAGCACAGATCTGACCGTCTCGGCCGTGTTACTTCAGGAACGGCACGAGCAGCTAGGACCAGTGGCTTCTGCCACCCGACTTTTAGACCCAGTAGAACAAGGATTCTCAGCCTGCGAGAGGCACCTCCTAGCAGTTTTCTGGGCAGTTCAATACTTCTCCTACATTACTGGACTCAACCCCATCACCATTTTGACCGGGCACACCCCCACACAGTTACTCCTAGACGGTCGACTGAAGGACGGTTCAGTTAGCCAGATTAGGGCAGCTAGGTGGACATTACTTTTACAAGGACGGGACATTACGGTAAAACGGACCCGGACACACACATTTTTAGCCGACAACCACCAATATCCAGGACAGCCCCATGACTGTGAAATTGTAGCACCCCTACACAACACAGGCCCCTTTATAGCGAAGACACCCCCCAGGAAGATGGGGAACCCAAGACAAAGCCCCCAACACACAGACACATGTGGCCCACTAAAGATATACGTGGACGGTTCATCCACGGTTTTAGATGGTGAGCATATCACTGGATGCGGCATCTATGTCGAGGACGCGCAGGGTCGCGCACTCGAAGAAATAGCACTAAAATTGCCAGGTCACTTAGGCGCGCAGGCAGCAGAGCTCGCGGCCATAGCTTACATAGCGGACCACCCCGATTCTTTCCCCAACCCGGTGGACATATATTCGGACAGTCTATATGTGTGCAACAGTTTGACGGATTTTCAACCCCTGTGGAGGACACGATGTTTTGTCTCCGCAGACGGGAAACCCCTTCCATCAGCCCCTTTACTCCGCCAAATTCTAGACAAAGCGAAGGATAGGACCTTTGGCATTATAAAAGTTAGAAGCCACCATAGGTCATCCCCCCCCCCGGAAATGTAAAAATCGACGCACTGGCTAAAGCAGGTTCCAGGCGAGGACACTTTTGGACACCCCCAGCTAGCGCACCAGCTAGCGCCCCTGTGAGTGCAGGTCAAGTCTCACAGACGGACTTTAAAGATTTAGCAGAGGCACAGAAGCAAGATGATCTCAAGGAGATTTTTAAAGGCAATTTTGTGCCTCAGTATGATGTGTTCCGTCACGCTCTGACCACACATGAGGGTGTGATCATCAAGGACCAGCTTTATGTGGTTCCGCAGCAGGACAGAAACCAAATGATTGCCTTGTTCCATGACGGACACGCACATCAAGGGATCGACCCGACCACGAGGCACCTCAGGCAGCTCTGTTGGTGGCCTAACCAAAGGACCGATGTAACCCATTACATCGAGAATTGCCTTATTTGCGCACAGAATAACCCAGAGAGGTATTCCAAAAAGGCACAGCTTCGGCATACTCGACCAGATAATGGCCCCTGGACAAACCTCCAGATCGACTTTATAGGACCGTTGCCCCCTTGTAGGAATGGCTATAAATACGTGCTGGTTGTAATTGATACCTTTACCAAATGGGTAGAGGCATTCCCCTCAAGAACAAATACAGCTAAGACAGCTGCAAAGATCTTGACCAACCACATCTTCACGAGATGGGGTTTACCTAGAAGTATAGATTCGGACCAGGGATCTCACTTCACAGGACGTGTCATGAAGAACGTCCTGACCATATTCGGCATCAAACAAAATTTTCACATTGCGTATCACCCACAATCCAGCGGGATTGTAGAGCGCATGAATCGGACCCTAAAATCGACCCTTAGAAAAATGGTTCAAGAGAACAATTCAACATGGGTTTCAGTACTCCCATTTGCACTAATGTTTATCCGAAACACGGTTTCAACATCAACAGGATTCACCCCACACACACTCATGACCGGACGCCCTATGGAAGGTACAGCATTCCTTTTAGGACTGGACATGACTAGCCCCGAAGTGACGGCCCTCACCCATGAGAAAGCTGTTAGAGACCTAGTTGAGACTGTGAGGTCTGCACAGATCGCAGCCGCAGTTCAACTAGGAAAACGCCGCTGACAAAGCACAGCCTGCTTTAATAAGAACGTACACCCCACAGAATTCCAGGTTGGGCAACAGGTAATGCTATCTGTGTATAACCCCAGCAGTTTTTGGCGCAAAAATTTTCAGGCCCGTATTCAATTTCGGACAAAATTAGCCCCTCAGTTTACAGGATCAAATACCCCAATGGAAAGACTGCGTGGTTCCATATTAACCAACTGAAGGCATATGGAACACAGTCTAACCACGCACACCATGTCCTGCTAGACGCAGCAGAACACCTCGCCCCGCCCACTAGAGACACGTTTCCACCATCCCCCTCACAGACCAGTTCATCATCGGACTCCGTCCACTGACCACAACAGACCACGCCCCGAAAAGCCCACAAGCTGCCACAGCAGAGACAGCGATACTGACACTGACTTCGAGGACAGCCACAGCACACAACTCTACAGCCCACACTGCAGCGACTACGACCCCGACTCTGGTGACCCCATGGAAGACACCTATATAAAATATCCAGACCCACCACCCGACCCCGACTACCCCGACAATGCCCATTCAAGTTTAGACCCAACACTTTGGCACAGGGACAATTCATGCAGACTTGTCCGCAACGATGAAAGTGACCTCCGGTCACATAACTCCAAAATTGCATGCCTGATCCACACAAGGGTGTGGGATCCGGGAGAGCAGGACGACACGGTGTCTGAATCCCGATACGGCAACCCCTTTGTGACCCTGTTCACAGAGGCAGAGAAAAAGTGAGGTGTCCAGATGATGTAAAATAGGAACCGCTTGAGGGAAGCGATATCCTTTCTGATGGAACCTGCACGTATGTTGTGTTTGTAAGTTTACGTTTGTTTGTCTTTTAATGTTAATGGTTCAGTTGGAGGTTGGCCACCTTCTTTTCAGCTGAAAAGATTGTGACCACCTCGCACGCACTTTAGTTTCTCCGCTGAAACCTTTGAGAACTTCAGTTCTCAATCCAATGGTTTGATTGTGACCACCTCACACGCACACTAGTTTATCTGCAGATACCTTTGAGAACTTCAGTTGTATCCTCTGGTGAACCGACACGGTTCACGACCTGTTCACTGTTTTTAGATGTTGGAGCATCTTGGCTCCTCCCTTATTTTTTAGGTGCCCCTCTATTCGGCGAATAGAGGCTGCAAACCCACGGTTAACACATTCTTGCCCGTTCCTTCCAGGTTACTCAGGCAGTGGATAAACGGCACTGAGGACCCGCCCTGTCTGGGAACCCACTTTAGTCAGCCAAGCTCGGGTACGGCACAGCACGCCTTATCCGGGGATTCCATTCAAATCGTACCCGTAGCGGCCCATACACAACCCATTCGACCTTTTTGTTTCAAAATTTGTTTTCATTTTTCGTTAGGTAGCCCTCAGGCCGCCATCCCACATGCTATTTACATCCAGGAACATTCGGATGGTAAATTTGCAAGACCTGCGAGACGGCTCGCAGGAGGAAAATTGTTAGGTGTATTCTGTTCCTAAAATTCGCTTTTGAAAAAAACAAATGAGGGGAGTCACAGGGTGTGACTTGGCCCGTCATTTAGTGGGTTAATTGGAATGAGAGGACAGATACACTAACACGTACGGATATTAAACTGTGTATTGACAGATACTGTGCTTGATCTTATAGCTTTCGAAGAGTCGAAAGAGGGTTCACGGCAGGGATCGGCCATACAGGAGGAAGAGAACAAAGAGAACGAAGAGAAGACCATAATGGAAGCCTACCTATTACTGTTAAATGTTGTGTTTGTATATGTGGAAGCAAGTCACGTTTCCCCACAACCCCCGCCGTCAATGTTTCCCTCACACCAACTTCCCCGTGCTCTGCTCTGATCAGCGAAGTTCAGACCTGGTGCACAAAATTTATGACATGGTATTCAATGTCGTACGTGATTGAATCACTGTTGGTGATTGCAATCCTCTGCGTAATTGTACAGACCCTCAGGTTGAGGAAGTGGAAAAGGAGAGCCTCCCGTTCCTGCCCCTCAACCATTTACGAAGTTCAATCCCCTATTTTCGGTTTTCACCAATCCCCCCAACCCCTTGATGCCTAGGAAATGAATAAAGCACTATGTTAATAAAGGATACCAATGTATTATATTGTTCTGAACTCGACTGCGAGTCAGAAAGTGATATGTAATGTGGTGTGAATGGATAAGGTTTTCAGACTGTAATAAAATGTTTAAAGATAAGGATAGTAGTTGTGATAGGTAGAGGTTCCCGGTTATTGGTAATGCATGTCCCCTTTGACATAGCGCAAAGGAGCAATGTCAGATAATTTTTTTTGCCATAGTTAAAGACAGAGTAGACGCCCAGGAACTTGCTAAGGTCAGGGAACACAAAGAGGGCACCCAAAGGCACTCGAAGAAACGTGCATAGGTGATCCTTCACAATTTCTTGTGAGGATCACAAGGAGGGAATGTAGCTACCTAAGATGGACACTGGGCTACAAAATGGAGAACTGCTAAGGCTGCAGGGAAAAACAGTCTTAGCAAGGACAAGCAGTTTGCAGAAGACTAATTAGCATTCTGCACGTACAGAAACCAGTTTGTAGCCAGGTGCAGAGTGTCAGCCAAAGGTGTAAATGGCAACAAGATCTCTATAGTAATGAGGTGATCCAGGTCCAGACCCCACACAATAGAAACATTTAAGTATGAATGGATACTTTTGAGTAGACGCCCAGACAGAACGGCACCACTGTATCCAACACAAAGAACCATAGGGACAGCCCACCCATCGAGAAACGACCCTCCGATTGGAGGGTTTGGAAGATATCGATTGGGAAAGGCACAATCGATACATGGCAGGTAAAAGACCCGCCCCGAAGCGGCACGGACTTCTAGGGACTATAAGAATAGTTCGGTCTGTTGCTTCCAGACTCCGGCCCAGACTTGTTACATCGCATCCTGACTCCAGTTTCAGAACCGGCCGTTGAGCATCAGCCATCGAACTGTAAGTGCCAAAACAACGATCGCTACGTGATCCAGACTTTGCTAGATCCTGACAACTTTAAGTACCTGAGAGTTGCAGACCAAGAACGGGACGAAGGCCTTGCTCCCTGACCTTGCCTGTTCCTGTCTAGATAAGTATTTTAATTGTTTAGTATTAGAAGTAATTTAGTCTCTTTAGCGTATGCATGTGTATTTATTATATTTGTCATAATACATATCAATCGTTTGGACTTACTAATCGGTGTACAGATTTATTACTTTGAACCTGACCTTGATATACTTTTGAGGTGTCTAAATACGGCACCTGGCGACTCCTGAGCATCATTACATGCACAGAGCCATAGCAGTGTTAAGCACACGGCTTTTAAACGGAGGCGTGTTAATACACTCCAGTAAAACGAGCAACAAGTTCCACCGCCATTTCCTCATCACCCATTATTAAATCTCACCTCAGAGGGCAGCGAGGCTATATGGATAGAGATCAGAAATAAGAAGGGTGCAGTCACAATGTTCGGAGTTTACTATAGGCCTCCCAACGGCCAGCTGAAGATAGAGGAGTAGATAGGTGGACAGATTTTGGAAAGGAGTAAAAGGAACAGGGTTGTTGTGATGGGAGACTTCAACTTCCCCAATATTGACTGGCACTCACTTAGGGCTAGGGGCATTGACGGGGCACAGTTTGCAAGGAGCATCCAGGAGGGCTTCTTAAAACATTATGTAGATAGTACAACTAGCGAAGGGTCTGTACTGGACATGGCATTGGGGAATGAGCCCGGCACGTGGTAGAAGTTTAAGTAGGGGACATTTCGGGAAAAGTGACCACAGTTCAGTAAGTTTTAAAGTGCTGGTAGAGAAGGGTAAGAGTGGTCCTCGGATGAATGTGCTAAATTTGGGGAAGGCTCATTAAAACAATATTAGGCGGGAACAGAAGAACCGAGATTGGGGGCGGATGTTTGAGGGTAAATCAACATCTGACATGTGGGAGGCTTTGCAATGTCAGTTGAAAGGAATTCAGGACCGGCATGCTCCTGTGAGGAAGAAGGATAAATATGGCATATTTCAGGAACCTTGGATAACGAGAGATATTGTAGGACTCGTCAAAAAGAGAATTGGGGCATTTGTCAGGGCTACAATGCTGGGAACAGAAGAAGACTTTGTGGAATAGAAGGAAAGCAGGAAGGAACCTAAGCGTGGTGTCAGGAGAGCTAAAAGGGGCAAAGAAAAGTCATTGACAAAAAGGGTTAAGGACAATCCGAAGGCTTTTTACACGTACATAAAAAACAAGAGGGTAGCCAGGGAAAGGGTTGACCCACTGAAGGACAGGGGAGTGAATCTATGTGCAGAGCCTCAGGAAATGGGCGAGATACTAAATGAATACTTTGCATCAGTATTCACCAAAGAGTAGGAAATACTGGATGTTGAGCCTGGAGAAGGATGTGTAGATAGCCTGCGTCACATTGAGATCCAAAGAGATGGGTTCTTGCAAAATATTAAGGTGAATAAGTCCACAGGGCCTGGTGGGATCTCCCCCAGAATAGTGAAGGAGGCTAGAGAGGAAATTTCTGCGGCCTTGACAGAAATATTTGGATTCTCGTTGTCTTCAGGTGATGTCCCGCAGGACTGGACAATAGCCAATGTTGTTCCTTTTTTAAAGAAGGGTAGCAAGGATCAGCGAGGGAACATCAGGCCGATAGAGTTTTTCGAGGAGGTCACAAAGATGATTGATGAAATAGGACAGTGGATGTAGTCAAGAAGGCTGACGGCATACTTGGCTTCATTGACTGGGAAATTGAGTATAACAATTGGCAAGTCATATTGCATTTGCGTAGAACCTTAATTAGGCCATTCTTTGAGTATTGTGTTCAATTCTGGTCACCGCACCACCAGAAGGTTGTGAACGCTTTAGAGAGGGTGCAGAAGAGATTTACCTGGATGTCGTCGGGTATGGAGGAGAGGTTGAATAAACTTGGCTTGTTCTCACTGGAACGAAGGGGGTTCATGGCGACCTGATAGAGGTCTACGGAATTATAAGGGGCATGGAGAGAGTGGATAGTCAGAGGCGTTTTCCCCAGGGTAGAGGGTCAATTATTAGGGGGCATAGGATTAAGCTGGAGGGGTAAGGCTTCGAGGAGATGGGCGAGGCAATTTTTATATATGGAGTGTAGTGGATGCCTGGAACTCGCTGTCGGAGGAGTTGATGGATTCAGGGACGACCGTGACTTTTAAGGGGCATCTTGACAAATACATGAATAGGATGGGAATAGATAGGTACGGACTCCGGAAGTGCAGAAGATTTTAGTTTAGACAGGAAGCATTTTCGGCACAGGCTTGGAGGGCCGGAGGGCGAGTTCCTCTGATGCACTTTCGTTTTGTTCATTGTACCTAAGGACAAGATAAATCAATGAAAAAGACTCGGCACAATCCCGCGTTTCTTTCTTGCTGTCAATACACATTGGAATGTTTATTGTGACTGAGAGACTGAGCCTGATTTCAATTCAGTTTCTACTAAATTGGAGCTATCCCCATCTTACCCCATCACTCCCTCATACAGTATAGGACATGAATGCGATATCAGTGCCCATGAGGTTTATTTGCAGTGTCCCAGTTCTCCTCAGAGGATCAGGAATCACGGGTCACGAAGTCCATGCAGAGCAATAATTATTTTAAAAACTTGTTCAATTTCCAAGTTCTTGATAATTGGTTGGTGAATTAATAGTACCATTCCTCGATAAATCCATCGGCAGCATCATTAACCCACAACTATGTGAGCGAATGTTTGCAGTCAGGGGTTGTTCTGCTATGTGTGGTTGAATATCAGAGCGGTGCCTCCAAGCCTATCCTTTCTGCTGAGAAACATGTGCTCGCTTGTGAGAGGATTTATTCAGCTTCTCCAGACACGGAAATATTTCACGGTGGTGAAAAGGCCAGGATTCATGACTTATCTTGAATTGCCCTTGGGATTGCGGTACTGAGCTGTGCTCTTCATCATCTGCCGTCCATATGGTGTAGGGACAAACACTGTGCTGTTACAGAGAGAGATACAGGATTTTGACACAGCGAATAGATTAAATTTACAAAAATCTATCTCGATATATATCAATAGTGACAGCAGGCTATTCACACGATAAAACATGATAGATTCTAGTGGTTTGAAGGCTATATTAGGAGAACAATGTATTCTCCTGTTGCAGATGTTGAATTACACTTCCGCATTTGGCACACAGTCGTAAACGTTATGACATTACAAGTGCTCTTCCAGTTACTTTCATGCACTTTTTAAATGTTTACTTTTCACGCCTCTCCTTCCCTCCCAGTCAGTGCATTCCCGACTCCTAACACCCTCTGGGTGAAGATATTCTCCTCCGGTCAGGTCTAAGCCAATTTTCGCTCACTTTACAATAATGCTCCTCGATATTAACCCTGTAACTCAGGATAACTGCGTGTCTGTCTACCCTGTCTGTGCACCTCTTCAACTTATGCAGTGAAATCAGGTTCCTCCTCAGCCTTGTGTGTTCTGAATTAAAGAACACGATCCAATGTACCCTCTCTTCATAGCTGAAATTCTCCATCCAAGGCAACATCCTGGTGAAAATGCTCTGCACAGTGTATGGAGAAGCAACCAGAACAGCACACAGTATTGCGGCTGTGGCCTAATGAGAGACTTGTGCAGTTCCAACATTACCTCCCTGCTCTTACATCTGTGCCACAGTTGTTAAAGTCTCGTGTCCAGTATGCCTTTTTACGAATATATTATTATTCCCTGCCGCCTCTGGACAATAAGCACAAGATCTCTCTGTTCCTCTGAGCTTCCTCGTGTCCTATGATGCATTGAGTTCTCCCTTCCCTTTAACTCCTTCCAAGGTGCATCACCTCTCACTTTTTTATATTAAATTACACATGCCGCTGCTCCATCTGACCAACCCATCTGTAACCCTGCAGCAACAGTGGGCTGTTTTGAAGGCATTTTGAATCCTTTTTAAATTTTCTTTTCTTTTAAACGGCTAATGATTTTGTTATTGACTCATTTGTATTTTAAGTTCATTTTTTATGAGTGACCATGATTACTATACGATATGGGATAGTGTGCGGAGGTTTTTCTTGTATTTTTTTTCATATCTATGACATTACTATATGAATCTGCAATACAATATAACTTACCATTTAATAATATTTTATTATAACATTTATTAATTTCAAAAGTGGGCTTACATTAACACTGCAATGAAGTTACTGTGAAAAACCCCGAGTCGCCACACTCCAGCGTTATACGGGTACACTGAGGGAGCATACAGAATGTCCAATTTACCGAACAAGCTCGTCTTTCGGGAGGAAACAGGAGCACTCGGAAGAAACTACGCAGGCACAGGGAGAACTTGCAGACTCCGCACATAATGTGATCCAAGCGGGAAAGGAAACTGGGACGCTGGAGCTGTGACTGAACAGTGCTAACCACTGTGTTGCGTGCCGCCCGTTCATTAAAAGTAGTCGTATGCTTTCATTGAAAACAGGAATTAATGTCCAAAGTTCCGACAGTACATGCGCAGAATGGAATCATGAGTATTCTGCCTGATCAGTTTTTGATGTGTCAAGTTAAAATTTGAAAACATGCAATTATGTCTCTGATGACTCGTTGCGCACTTTCTGAGGTGTCAGAAACTGCTGTTATGTTGGAGATAGTCTGACATTGACATCAGTTTTCAGGCTCCAATTTGTGTTTCAGGACATGTGCGCAAAAACGTCAAAACATATTTACCTGACTATTCTATGTTGTTTGTGTTTTATTAGATTATTTATTCTTTCATTTGAAAATTTGCTGATCAATTATGGTGTTTACTTTCTGTACCGAACAAAGAAAGAAAAGTACAACACAGGACATGCCCATCGGCCCTCCAAGTCTGCTTGCAGTCCAACATAAAAGCTTCTACACTTCCAGGGTCTGTTTCGCACTATTCACATCTTATTCATGTATTTATAAAGACACACTTTAATCGTCACTACCGTACCTTCTTCCGCCGCGTCCTCAAACAGCAATTTCCAGGCAACAACTACCCTCTGTGTGAAACAAAATTCCCTCTCACATACCCTCTAAACGTTTCCCCTCACACTTTAAATCTATGTCCCCTCATAATTGAATCATCCACCCTGGGTTTCCACTCTGTCCATGCATTTCATAAATTTGTAGACTTCTTCAGGTCGCCCAAAAATCTCCGTTGTTCCAATGAGAAAAAACTTTTTATCCAAATACCTCATAGCTAATGCCCTGCATTCCAGGAAACATCCTGGTAAATATTTCCCGTACCCTCTCCAAAGATTCTACATCCTTCTGGTAGTGTGCCGACCAGAAATGAACACGATATTCCAAGTGAGGCCTAACTAAGGTACGATATAGCTGCAGCCTGACTTGCCAATTTTGACAATCAATGTTCAATGAATGGATTATTCAGTGAAAATTATCTTGCATTCAAACTCACACATGTACGCACAATGATTCACACAGCTACACACATAAACACGCCCTTTCACATGCACTAAGCTACAGATGTGGAGAAGAAGAGGTCGAGACAGCTTAATGATAGTTGGCTGAACTGACTTGGATGTTTTGCCGCAGATTTGTGCAATGGCAGACTTGGGTAACGTCTTCAATATAATTGTTTGTATCATGGGGCAGCAGGGTAGCATGGTGGTTAGCATAAATGCTTCACAGCTCCAGGGTCCCAGGTTCGATTCCGGCTGGGTCACTGTCTGTGTGGAGTCTGCACGTCCTCCCCCTGTGTGCGTGGGTTTCCTCCGGGTGCTCCGGTTTCCTCCCACAGTCCAAATATGTGCGGGTTAGGTGGATTGGCCATGCCCATAGTGTCCTAATAAAAGTAAGGTTAAGGGGGGGGGGGGTTGTTGGGTTACGGGTATAGGGTGGATACACGGGTTTGAGTAGGGTGATCATGGCTCGGCACAACATTGAGGGCCGAAGGGCCTGTTCTGTGCTGTACTGTTCTATGTTCTATGTTCTATGTTCTATGTGGTATCTTCATTGTCCTTTATTACGCAATAAAACTGCATCAGCATCGCCACCTGTGAAAATGCTTGTCTGTGCCGTGCATTTTTGTGTAATTTCTCGGAGGCAACATTCACGTAGTCGCTTTCTGAATCAGAAAGTGCGGATTTCATGGTTGAATTCCATTGGCAAGAGCATTTGTATTCGGGATAAGTGGATCAGTTCAGTGAATGTTATCGATTTAACAGGCGCTATTGCTGTGGCGATGTGTTCTTTCCTGATTCAAACACTAGATTTCTGAGCACTGCTCCTTCCTCAGGTCAGGAAGGAGCAGTGCTCCGAAAGCTTGACATTGAAACGAACATGTTGGACTTGAACCTGGTGTTTTAAGACTTCTTTCTTTATTAGTTATGTTAAACAACTAATGCTTTTTTGTCCGAATCATTGAAAGTGTAATTTTTATTCCAATGTTTATAATTGAAGATGATAATTATTGAGTATGTGTAATTGAATGTAGCTTTTCTTATTTGCTTGAAATCTATGGTATCAATATATAAATCTGTAATATTATTATATACCTTTATGGGTGGGTTCTTTTAATTATATTCTTATGTTTTCATTCAGAATAACACATAAAATCCTGGTTTCTAACTGAAAAACTATGAAATGGAATCATGGGTATATTGCCAAATCACATTTTGATATGTCAAATACAATCTTGATAACACAGAATGATTTCGCTTCGATATTCCATTGTTAATTTTCTCAGGATGTGGCGATGCCGGCCTTGGACTCGGGTGAGCACAGTAAGATGTCTTACAACACCAGGTTAAAGTACAAGATGTTTGTCTCAGACACTAGCTTTCGGAGCACTGCTCCTTCCTCAGGTGAACTTTCCGAAAGCTAGGGTTTGAAACAAACATGTTGGACTTTAACCTGGTGTTGTAAAACTTTTTGCTGTAATTTACTCAGGAGTCATACAATGCTGTTCCCTTGAAGAGAGTTCTGAGTTTGAAGTGTTAGAATGGAAAATGTCCCCTAGGCACAATCATTCAACGCCCTGCTGAAGTTCGTAAATGTATTTCAGGACATAACAACAACAAAAAGCGTTTAACTTATTTTTGCTTTGTCTTGTTTTTTGGTATCTTTAGAACGTAATTTCAGCATTTTCATTTACAACTTACTTGTTTACCTCATACATGGAATTCAATTATAATCGTCTTATATTTAAAATCATTCGTATGCACAGAAAGTGGCACAGATATATACAAATAACCACACATATGTCCACGGTCATAGCTCATAGAAAGATACACAGACATGCGGAGATATAACAGTCAGATACATCGTACAGATAATTAGCTCAACTGAATTAAATAATTTGTTGCAGTTTTGTACAATAACAAACTTAACCATGCTTAAAAGTAGCAGACTTGTGCAACATCTCAAATATAGTGTTTTCACATTATGGTCTCTTCATTGTAATTAATTACACAATAAACTGCATCAGCATCGTCACCTGTGAAATGAAAAGATAAATAATCGTGAAAAAACATCTCAAGTAAATTATATCCTCTGATAACATCCCATCGATGTAAGGGATGTTGGCATCAATTGATTGGAAACAATCATCGCGACACGTAATATTTTGAAAAGTAATCATAATCGTCCATGCTTTTCAGCAAGAATCCGGTGTGATAATTAGCTTTGACAAATTTTTCATTGATGACTCCAATTGAATTACAGATTTTGACACATTTCTCCGTTCTCGCTTCGAAAGGGCGCCACAAGTGTACATTTTGTAATTGTAACCCTGCGAATATCGTAACTTTCCTGGAGCAACATCAAATAATTAGCCAATTATAGATTATAGACCACAGCAAGAATTATCGCCAATTGACAAAATGCTGATCAGTGCCGGTGTCTATGTGTAATTCCTCATGCTCAACATTGATTCACAAGACCCTTCATTCCTCAGTCAGTATAATTTCAGTATAATGCTTATCGGTGCATGTGTGTATGTGTAATTCATAGAACACAACATTGCAGCTCAGTACAGGCCCTTCGCCCCTTGATGTTACGCCGACCTGTGAAACCAATGTAAAGTCTATCTACACTATTCCAGTATCATCCATATTTTTATCCAATTACCTTTTAAATGTCCTTAATGTTGCCGAGTCCACTACTGTTGCAGACAGGGCATTCAACGCCCTTACGACTCTATGGGTAAAGAAACTACCTCTGGCATCTGTCCTATATCTATCTCCCCTCAATTTAAAGCTATGTCCCCTCGTGCTAGCCATCACCATCCGAGGAAAAAGACTCTCATTGTCCACCCTATCTAATACTCTAATCATCTTTTATGCCTCAATTAAGTCACCTCAACATTTTTCTCTCTGAGGAAAATACCCTTAAGTCGCTCAGCCTCTCCACGTAAGATCTTCCCTCCATACCAGGCAACATCCTGGTAAATCTCATCTGCACTCTTTCCAATGCTTCCACATCCTTCTTCTAATGCGGCGACCAGAACTGCACGCTATAGTCCAAAAGCGGCCCCATCAGAGTTTTGTACAGCTGCAACATGGCCTCATGGCTCCGAAACTCAATCCCCCTACCAAAAAAAGCTAACACACAGTATGCCTTCTTAACAAACATATTAAGCTGGGTGGCAACTTTCAGGGATCGATGTAAATGGACACCGTGATCTCTCTGCTCATCCACACTATCAAGAACCTTACCATTCTCACAGTACTCCGTATTCCGGTTACTCTTTCCAAAATGAATCATCTCTCACTTTTCTGCATTCAACTCCATTTGCCACTCTCAACCCAGCCGTTTAGCTTATCTATGTCCATCTGTAACATGGAACATCCTTCCACACTGTCCACAACTCCACCCACTTTAGTGTCGTCTGTACATTTACTCACCCATCCTGATACGCCCTCCTCCAGGTCATTGATAAAAATGAACTCAATGAGGTTTGTGAGGCACGAACTACCCTTCACAAAACCGTGTTTACTATCCCTAATCAAATTATTCATTTCTAAATTATTATAAATCCTATCCCTCATAAATCTTTCCAAGCGTTTTCCCACAACAGAAGTAAGGCTCACTGGTCAATAGTTACCGGGGTTGTCACTACTCCCCTTCTTCAACAATGGGACAACATTTGCTATCCTCCTGTCTTCTGGCGCTATTCCTGTAGATAATGACGACATAAAGATCGAAGCCAATAGCTCAGCAATCTCCTCCCTAGCTTCCCAGAGAATCCTTGGACAAATTCCATTCGGACGAGGGGACATATCTATTTTCACACTTTCCAGAGTTACTAACACATTCTCCTTATGGACCTCAAGACGGCTAGTCTAGTAGCCTGTATCTCAATATTCTCCTCGACAACATTGTCTTTTTTCTGTGTGAATACTGACGAAAAATATTCACTTAGCACCTCTCCTATCTCCTCGGACTCCACGCACAACTTCCCACTATTGTCCTTGACTGGCCATACACTTATCCTAGTCATTCTTTTATTCCTGGTATAAATCTAGAAAGCTTTAGGGTTATCCTTGATCCTATTTGCCAAAGACTTCTCATGTCCCCTCCTGGCCCTTCTTAGTTCTCTCTTTAGGTCATTCCGAGCTAACGTAATCTCGAGCGGCCTAACTGAACCATCACGTCTCATCATTTCATAAGCCTCCTTCCTTTTGGAGGTAGTGACCACAATTCTGTGACTTTCACCTTAGTTATGGAGAGGGATAGGTGCGTGAAACAGGGCAAGGTTTACAATTGGGGGAATGGTAAACAAAATGCTGTCAGACAAGAATTGAAGTGCAGAAGTTGGGAACATAGTCTGTCAGGGAAGGACACAAGTGAAATGTGGAACTTGTGCAAGGAACAGGTACTGCGTGTCTTTGATATGTCAGTCCCTGTCAGGCAGGGAAGAGATGGTTGAGTGAGGGAACCATGGTTGACAAGAGAGGTTGAATGTCTTGTTAAGAGGAAGAAGGATCCTTATGTAAGGCTGAAGAAACAAGTTTCAGACAGGGCGCTGGAGGGATACAGGATAGCCAGGAGGGAACTGAATAAAGGGATTAGGAGAGCTAAGAGAGAGCATGAAAAATCTTTGGCAGGTAGGATCAAGGAAAACCCCAAGGCCGTTTACACATATGTGAGAAATATGAGAATGATTAGAGCGAGGGTAGGTCCGATCAAGGACAGTAGCGGGAGATTGTGCATTGAGTCTGGAAAGATAGGAGAGGTCTTGAACAAGTATTTTTCTTCAGTATTTACAAACGAGAGGGGCCATATTGTTGGAGAGGACAGTGTGAAACAGACTGATAAGCTCGAGGAGATACTTTTCAGGAAGGAAGATGTGTTGTGCGTTTTGAAAAACTTGAGGATTGACAAGTCCCCCGGGCCTGTCCGGATATATCCAAGGATTCTATGGGAAGCAAGAAATGAAATTGCGGAGCCGTTGGCAATGATCTTTTCGTCCTCGCAGTCAACAGGGGTGGTACCTGAGGATTGGAGAGTGGCGAATGTCGTGCCCCTGTTCAAAAAGGGAGTAGTGATAACCCTGGGAATTACAGGCTAGTTAGTCTTACTTCGGTGGTAGGCAAAGTAATGGAAAGGGTACTGAGGGATAGGATGTCTAAGCATCTGGAAATACTCTGCTTGGTTAGGGATAGTCAGCACGGATTTGTGAGGGGTAGGTATTGAATTACAAGTCTTATTGACTTCTTTGACGAGGTGACCAAGCATGTGGATGAAGGCAAAGCAGTGGATGTAGTGTACATGGATTTTAGTAAGGCATTTGATAAGGTTCCCCATTGTAGCCTTGTGCAGAAAGTAAGGAGGCATGGGATAGTGGGAAATTTGGCCAGTTGGATAACAAACTGGCTAACCGATAGAAGACAGAGAATGGTGGTGGATGGCAAATAATCAGCCTTGAGCCCAGTTATCTGTGGCGTACCGCAGGGATCAGTTCTGGGTCCTCTGCTTTTTCTGATTTCCATTAACGACGGATGAGGGAGTTGAAGGGTGGGTCAGTAAATTTGCAGACTATACAAAGATTGGTGGAGTTGTGGATAGTGAAGAGGGCTGTTGTCGGCTTCAAAGAGACATAGATAGGATGCAGAGCTGGACTGAGAAGTGGCAGATGGAGTTCAACCCTGACAAGTGTGAGGTTGTCCATTTTGGAAGGAGAAATATGAATGCAGAATACAGGGTTAACGGTAGTGTTCTTGGCAATGTAGAGGAGCAGAGAGATCTTGGGGTCTATGTTCATAGATCTTTGAAAGTTGCCACTCAAGTGGATAGCGCTGTGAAGAAGGCCTATGGTGTGCTAGCGTTCATTAGCAGAGGGATTTAATTTAAGAGCCGTGAGGTGATGATGCAGCTGTACAAAACATTGGTCAGGCCATATTTGGAGTACTGTGTGCAGTTCTGGTTGCCTCATTTTAGGAAGGATGTGGAAGCTTTGGAAAAGGTGCAAAGGAGATTTACCAGGATGTTGCCTGGAATGGAGAGTAGGTCATACGAGGAAAGGTTGAGGGTGCTAGGCCTTTTCTCATTAGAACGGAGAAGGATGAGGGGCGACATGATAAATGTTTATAAGATGATCAGGGGAATAGATATGGTAGGCAGTCAGATACTTTTTCCCCGGGTGGAACACACCATTAAAAGGGGACATAAATTTAAGATAAATGGTGGAAGATATAGTGCGGATGTCAGAGGTAGGTTATTTACGCAGAGAGTAGTGGGGGCATGGAAAGCACTGCCTGTGGAAGTAGTTGAGTCGGAAACATTAGGGACCTTGAAGCGGCTATTGGATAGGTACATGGAATAGGGTAGAATAATGGAGTGTAGATTAACTTCTTCTTAAGGGCAGCATGGTAGCATTGTGGATAGCACAATTGCTTCACAGCTCCAGGGTCCCAAGTTCGATTTCGACTTGAGTCACTGTCTGTGTGGAGTCTGCACATCCTCCCCGTGTGTGCGTGGGTTTCCTCCGGGTGCTCCGGTTTCCTCCCACAGCCCAAAGATGTGCAGGTTGGGTGGATTGGCCATGAAAAATTGCCCTTAGTTTCCAAAATTCTATGATTAACCGAGGACAAAAGTTCGGCACAACATCGTGGGCCGAAGGGCCTGTTCTGCGCTGTATTTCTCTATCTTATTTCCTCCTCTTGACAAGTCATTTATCTACTTTAGTAAACCACGGTTCCCTTGCTACGCCACTTCCTTCCTGCCTAACAGGTACATACTTATCAAGGACACGCAGTAGCTGTTCCAAGAACAAGCTCCACATTTCAATTGTGCCCATCCTCCGCAGTTTCCTTCCCCATCCGATTCATCCTAAGTCTTTCCTCATCGCATCATAATTACCTTTCCCCCAGATATAACTGTTGCACGTCGGTATAAACCTATCCCTTTCCATCGCTAAAGTAAAGGTAACAGAATTCTGAGCACTATCACCAAAGTGCTTACCAACCTCTAAATCTAACAGCTCTCCTGGTTCATTACCCAGTATCAAATCCAATGTGGCTTCGCCTCTTGTTGGCCGACCTATATACTGTGTCAGGAAACACTCCTGCACACATTGGACAAAAACGGACTCTCATAATTCCTCATGGTGAACATTGATACACCAACCCCTTCACTTCCTCAGTCAGTATAATTTCAGCATAATGCTTATCGGTGCCTGTGTGTATATGTAATTCATACAACATAGAACATAAAACATTACAGCTCAGGACAGGCCCTTCGCTACTTGATGTTGCGCCGACCTGTGAAACCAATCTAAAGCCTATCTACACTACTCCAGTATGATCCATATATTTATCCAATTACCGTTTAAATGTCCATAATGTTGGCGAGTCCGCTACTGTTGCAGATAGGGCATTCCAGGGCCCTACTGCTCTCTGAGTAAAAACCAACGCTGACATTTGTCTTATGTATATCTCCCTTCAATTTAAGGCTATGTCCCCTCGTGCTATCCATCACCATTCGAGGAAAAAGACTCTCATTGTCCATCCTATCTAATACTCTGATCATCTTTTATGCCTCTATTAAGTCACGTCTTAACCTTCTTGTCTCTGCCGATGTCGCTCAACCTTTCCTCATAAATCTTCTCCCCAGACCAGGCAACATCCTGGCCAATCTCCATGTGCACTCTTTCCAATGCTTCCACATCCTTCCTATAATGCGGCGACCAGAACTGCACGCAATAGTCCAAAAGCGGCCGCACCAGAGTTCTTTACAGCTGCAACATGACCTCATGGCTCCGAAACTCAAACTCTCTACCAAAAAAGCCTTCTTAACAAACCTATCAACCTCTGTGGCAACTTTCAGGGATCTCTGTAAATGGACACCGTGATCTTCATCAACACTACCAAGAATCTTACCATTCTCACAGTACTCCATATTCCTGTTACTCCTTCCAAAATTAATCATCTCTCACTTTTCTGCATTCAACTCCATTTGCCACTCTCAGCCCAGCCCTTCAGCTTATCTATGTCCCTCTGTAACATGCAACATCCTTCCACACTGTCCAGAACTCCACCCACTTTAGTGTCGGCTGTACATTTACTTACCCATCCTGCTGGGCCCTCCTCCAGGTCATTTATAAAAATGAACTCAATGAGGTTTGTGAGGCACGAACTACCCTTTACAAAACCGTGTTGACTATCCCTAATCAACTTATTCCTTTCTGTATTGTTAAAAATCCTATCCCTTATAAAACTTTCCAAGTGTTTCCCCACAACAGAAGTAAGGCTCACTGGTCTATAGTTATCGGTGTTGTCACTACTCCCCTTCTTGAACAAGGGGACAACTTTTGTAATGCACCTGTCATCTGGCACTATTCCTGTAGACAATGATGTTTAAATTCAGTATATTGCTTATGGGTGCCGGAGTGTATGTGTTGATCCGCATGGTTAACATTGATACAACAGCCCCTTCACTTCTTCAGTCAGGATAATGTCGATTCAAGGTTTAAATCCATCCACATATGTTGCTGCCCGAATTTGAAACAACACTGTATTTGGGAGAAGTTGATCTATTCTGTTAATATTAGCATACTGATAATCCCTGTGAAGACGAGATGTTTATCCAATTTTACGCCGTGTGCTTTGAATAAATACAAATCTGGCTGCTGCACATTGAGGAAATGCAGTTCTGATGATATTGCAGATAGATATTTGAGGAAATTAACAAAATGTTCACAAAGTGGATATGGCACAGACGTGTAAATGTTCAAATTTCCGTTAAATTGCAACTGTGTTTCTCAATATCAATAAAACAGATAATTGGAGGAAACTGGCGAGGAGGCAGCTGAATTAATTTTACTTGACGTTTCTTGAAAAAATATCTTCATATTTTGAAACAGCTCATTGTCGCCTCGCTTATATTGACAATAATTGAGGAATTATGGTCTGATTGTTTCAGCCTCTGGACTGTCCTTTTTCGATTTGACCGCATTCACTGACGAAGACAATACTCATTGGGTAAGAATGAAAGTGTTTTCCTTTGGCAATTTCATCATGAACTGATCAATCTGGCCAGCATTTTTTCAAGCATAGCTGTCGAATATTTATTTTTCTTGTCCAGGTTCCATTTTGTTCACAGAATAATCACGATTGCTAACAAAATCAACGCAGCAAGATTCAAACGAATCGGGATTGAATTGGAAACTATAGGTGGAGAAAAGGAAGAAAGTGAATGGAAAATTGTATCTTTCAATTTAAAATGACACACTGAGACACTCTGTAATCCTGCCTTCACATAGAAACATAGGAATAGAAAATATGAACAGGATGAGGCCATTGCGCCCTTAGAGCCTGCACCACAATTAATTTCATCCACCAGGAAATCCGAATCTCACATTCGCCCCACATCCTCCGACCCTCTTTGACCTAAGTTCTGTACTAATTGCGGCATGAAAATATATAATCTCACTCTCAACTGCTTGCTGTGGCAACGAATTCCACAGGCCCACCACTCTGTGGGTGAAACATTTCTTCTCAACTCTGTCCTAAATGTTTGCACCCGTATCTTCAGACTGTGACTGCTGGTTCTGGACACCCGAATCATCGGGAACATCCTTCCCGCATCTACCCTGTCCATTCCTGTTAGAATTATATAGGTTTCTAGGAGATCCCCCATTCTTCTGATTTCCAACGAATACAACCCTAGCCAATTCAATCTCTCCTCATACGTCAGGAATCAGTGTGGTAACCTTTGCTGCACTCCCTCCAGGGCTAACACATCATTCGTCAGATAAGGTGACCAAAACTGCACTACAATTCCAGATATGGCATCAACAAGACTCAATACAATTGCAACAATACATCCCTGCTCCTTTACTTGAATCATTTCGCTGTGAAGAACAACATACTTTCTTTACCGCCTGAGGTAGCTGCATGCTCATCAAGACGCCCAGGTCATGTTGCAAATTTGCCTCTGCTAATTGATGGTCAATCAGTCTGCCTTCTCGTTTTTGCTACCGAAGTGGATGATCTTGCATTCCTCCAAATTCTACTAAATCTGCCCATAACTCAACTTCTCCAAATCAGACTGAAGGATGTCTGCATCCAGGTCAGAGCTCACCCTCCCACACAACTTGGTATAATCTGCAAATATCGAGCTATGACATTTTTCTCCTTCATCAAAACCATGAATGTATATAATAAAATCGTTGGGGTCCTAGTTCTGATATCCCGTGGTTCCCCACTAGTCACTAGTCACTGTCTGCCAATTTAAAAATAGCCCTTTGGTTCCTGCCTGCAGACCAGTTATCTATCCATCTCGATACACGACCCCTAACGACATGCACCTGCATTTTACACACTCCCTTATGCAGGTCTTCGTCAAAAGTGTTCCGAAAGTCCGCTGGATCCCTCTCATTATTTCTATTAGTTACATCCCGGACAATTCCAATAGCCTTGTTAGGCTTGATTTCCCCGTCTCAAATCGATGCTGACTCTGTCCGATACCGCCATTATTGTCTAAGGGCTCTGCTCTAATACCTTTGATAATGCTCTCTCGAATTCTCCCTACTACTGACGGCAGCCTTGCTCGTCGATAATTCCATGTTTGCTCATTATCTCCATTATTAATCGGCGAGTTACATCAATATTTCCAATCTCCAGCACCTGTTCCAGAATCTATAGAATACTGCACCATGAGCAACAATTCGGCTATTATTTCCAGAGCCACTTCTTTAAGCACTCTGGGATGTAGATTATGAGGTCCTGAGGCTGCATTTTTATTCAATCCCATTAACTCCCTATCACCATTTCTGTACAGTGAGTTATGTCCTTCAGTTATTCTTTCTCACTGCGTTTCCAAACATATCTGTTATTTGAGGTGTGTTCTTAATTGTGAAGGCAGAACAAATGTATGTGCTTAGTAGCTCAGCCATTTCTTTGTCCCAAACGATACATCCCCCTGTTTCTGACTATAACGGGCCTATATGAGTCTTCACCGCTTCTTCTTTTCTTATTCAAGTAGCTTAAATAAATTACGATTAGGTTTCCAATTCTCTGCGAGCTTTCACTCGTACTCTATGTTCCTTTGTAAATCAGTCCCCTGGCCCTCTTTGCTTCAGCCTAAAATGATCAAAGTCCTCAAGTATTTTGCTTTCCTTGGAAAATATTCATGTTTCTTCCTGGGATCGAATACAGTCTCTAATTTTACTTATAAGCCATGAATTGGTCACGTTTACTTTGCAACTTTGTGCCACTTAGGAATAAACAATTGTTGTACTTCGCCCATGAGCTCCGTCAATGTTTACGATTGTGTGTCCATAGTGATGATTTAAGTAATGTTTCCCAATCCATCTCAGCCGTTTTTATACCGCACACCGTCCTAAGTTCCTTGATTAAGTTTCAGGTCCCGAGACTGAGAATCAATTACTTGGCTCTCCATCTTGATGAACAATTCTTTTTTTTTAAAATTCAGAGTACCCAATTCATGCTTTACAAGTAACGGGCAATTTACAGTTTTCAATCCACCTACCCAGCACATCTTAGTGTTGTGGTGGCGAAACCTACACAAATACGGGGAGAATGTGCAAGCTCCACACGGACACTGACCCAGAGCCAGGATCGAACCTGGAACCTCGGGACCGTGAGAATGTAGTGCTACCACTACGCCACCGTGCTGCCGCCTGATGAACAATATTTTAGTTGTTCATTCCCAAGTGGTCTCGCGCAACTAGATTGGAAGTGGTTCCTTTCTCACTGAACAATACGCAAGCTGGGATGGCCAGTTCCCTACCTGGTTCCACAACGTATTGGTCCAGAAAAGCATCCCGTATACACTCCAGGAATTCCTCCTATACGGCATTATGGCAAATTAGATTTTTCCAATCAATATGCAGATTAAAATGACATATTCTTACAGATGTACCTTTACTGCGTGCATCTCTAAATTCCTCTTTAATGCCATTACGAACATTACCATTCCAGTTGGTTGCTCTATCTTTGATGCCCATCAATGTTCTTGCCCTTTGCTGTTTCTAAGCTCTATCCATACAGATTCCACATTGTGAGAGATAATATCCTTCATCACTTTTATGTCACTTTACTCTTTAACCAGCAATGCCACGTCACCGCCTTTCCCTTTTTGTCTGTCGTTCCTAAATAGTGATTACCTCTGGATATTCATTTCCCTTCCCTGGTCACACTGCAGCCATGTCTCCGCGATGCCTGTTATATCAGTTCCCATCCCTGGTCACACTGCAACCATGTCTCCGCGATGCCCGTTGTATCATACTCATTTACATCTATTTTCACAATATATTCTTTAATAAGTTTACGATGGCAAGAGATTATGCAGATGACTCACACACATTAATTGACGTGGCCAGGCGCAGCACGGTGGCGCAATGGTTAGCACTGCTGTCCACGGCGCCGAGGTCCCAGGTTCGATTAGGGCTCTAGGTCACAGTCTGTGTGGAGTTTCTCCCCCACTACACAAAGATCTGCAGGTGACGTGTATTCGTCACGCTAAATTGCCCCTTCATTGGAAAAAAAATGAATTGGGTACTCTAAATTTCTTTTAAATATAAATAAAATTAAAACAAATTGTCATGGGAACACCCTAGGGCAGCACGGTGGCACTGTGAAAAGCACAGCTGCCTACAACTGTGAGGACCTGGGCATATTCACGGCTCTGGGTGACTGATCCTGTGAAGTTTGAACATTATCCCCATGTCTGCGTGCGTTTCACCCCCACGACCCAAAGATGTGCAGAGTAGGTGGATTGACTACGGTAAATTGCCCCTTAATTTGATTAAAAATAATTGGGCACTCTAAATTTATTTTTTAAATATTGACATGGACAGACCTATTTTGTGATGATTTGTCATAGAATAGAATCTCTACAGTACAGAAGAAGGTAATTAGGCCTATCGAGCCCGCAGCCGCCCCTGGGAAGAGCGGCTCCATAAGATCATCCGTCCACCCTATCCCCGTAACCCATTTAATCCACCCAACCTTATTCAAACTAAGAGGCAATTTGCATGACCAATCCACCGAACCTGCATATTTTTCGACTGTGGGAGGAAAACAGAGCACCCGGAGGAAATCCACTAAGAAACGGGGAGAAAGTGCAAACTCCAAATGCCCTTCGTGTCGGCGAGTTCACTACTTTTGCAGGCAGGGCATTACAAGCCCTTACTACTCTCTGCCCCTGACTACTCAGAGATTAGTAAGGGCGTGGAATGCCCTGTCTGCAACAGTAGTGGACTCGCCAACTCTAAGGGCATTCAAATACTCATTGGATAAACATATAGATGATAAGAGAATAGTGTAGATGGGCTTCAGAGTGGTTTCACATGTCGGAGCAACATAGAGGGCCGAAGGGCATGTACTGCGCTGTAATGTTCTATGTTCTGCGTTCTAAACAGTCATCCAAGGCCTGAATTGTACACGGGTGCCTGGAGTCGTGAGGCAGCAGTGCTAACCACTGTTCCACCGTGCCGCCCAAATTTTTCAATCTATTTCTTCATGTTTTTTCATAAAGTGGTCACTTAACCGTGAGCCCGAAATGAAGGACACGGGCAGCAATTTTTAATAACTCTGGGGTAACTGTGAAGCTTTAATTTACTTCACGCTAAACAAAAACCGATATTTTTATCATTAAAGGTGACTGTGCAAGTTCTGAACTCTCCTCAGGGGAGTTGCATGGCCTTTCCTTCCCTGGTCTTGACAGTGAAATCATGGGGATCCCATATTGTATTGGAAGTGTTACGCAACGAGTAACTCCAGTGAAGATCAACGCAAACTGGACGAACAGCATCCCATCGTCCAGTTAGACACGCAACAGCCTTCCGGTCTGAACTTCGAATTCAACAACTTCTGATGATTAGCTCTATCCCACCGAGACCCATTTGTTTTCATCCCATTTCATTCCAACTATTTCTAACCAGTTCTTTCTTTCTTGTCTCTCTTAATACATCTTATCCACCTTTTCTTACCTCTTCTCCCCTTTGCTTCCTCCTTCCCCTCCCCCCACATCTATATCTGTCACAGTTTACCCTCTGATGATAGTTTCTCCGCCGTTTGGCCTCTCACACCTTTTGGTCTCACTGGGACTACCATAGTACTCTTTTTGCTTGGTTTATGTGGCTATTAGCACCAGGTTTCCGTGGGTTTCTGTGGATATGACTCATCTTTCATTCTCACCACAGTATAAATATTTCCCACTCTCTCTGACTGTTTCCTTTGGCAAAGAGTCATCGGACCCGAAACGTTAGCTCTTTTCTCTCCCTACAGATGCTGCCAGACCTGCTGAGATTTTCCAGCATTATCCCTTTTTTTCATATTTCAGCATCCGCAGGAATTTTCTTAAATCCAGTGTGATGGAAACAGTCTCATCTTGTCCACGTCACAATAGGGAATGATAGGGCAGCACGGTGGCCTAGTGGTTAGCACAACCGCCTCACGGCGCTGAGGTCCCAGGTTTGATCCCGGCTCTGGGTCACTGTCCGTGTGGAGTTTGCACATTCTCCCCGTGTCTGCGTGGGTTTCGCCCCCACAACCCAAAAATGTGCAGAGTAGGTGGGCCACGCTAAATTGCCCCTTAATTGGAAAAAATAATTGGGTAATCAAAATTTAAAAAAAACAATAGGGAATGATTGCGGATTCTGGAATCTGGAACAAACATAGGAAACTCTGCGCAGTCTCAGGAGGTCTGACAGCATCTGTGGAGAGGGAGTTCACGCCTTGATCCCTCTGTGTCAAAGGACGAAGACTGCACGAGCATCCATATCCCAGTTAATAACGCGCCTCCGGCCTTCCATGTCCGAGCCAATAATTGTATTTCCTGATTCCAGATATTCGGAATGAAACCGATATTAACCTACATTTTCTGATGTGCAGTAAGGACAATCTCCTCAGTTTCCAAATATCAGTTAATATCTTGAAACATTTTAGACAAGGGAAACATGGCTTCTCTGTCTATGGTCAGTCGGGTAGTTCACTCTGATTCTTCACTGATTCCCTTTCTCAAAGTGTTTCTGAACATTCACAAAACTGTAGATTGAGTTTCGTGCGTCGCTTATTTTCCATATTCTCCACGATCAACTGGCTCAATTTTCCAAATGTTGCGCTCTACTAAATTATACACATGTTCCAGTAATATTATTATGGAACCTTGTTTAAGGTGTCCAAAACGTCTCTCTGGCGAAGCTGTAATTCGGCAGTCATAAAGTGTGAGGTTATGATTCATTCCAACTATTTCGTTGTTTGACAAGTAAATTCGTAGTTACCCGGTGCACGAAAGGTGAAGTATAGCGCCTTGATCGTATCGTGGTTAGTACTGGGCGTTGCATCGCCGTGATAATAGAGTGGTTAGTATTCTGCTTTGTGGCCGCAGTAACCTCAGTTCGAATCCGAATCACGGCAGCGATTATCTTGCTGTGTTTTCTGCAAAGTCAACGCATTGGGAAAACAAACATTAATGTGCGTGATGGCGATTTTTTTCCGGACAACATCGTTTTCTTAATCATGCTCCATAATTCAAACTGCTGTAAATAGAGAATCTCCTCAGCTAACCTACCATACTCCGGTTTTGTTTTTTAACTGTTATCTTAAATATTTATTTTCCATTTGTTATCTTCTTCGAAGTTAAACCACTCTCCCAATTTCCTCTAACAACTTCTTCGGCGACTCACCCGAAAATGTTTAAACAAATCAATGCTTGCTTAACTTTTCCTTATTCACCCAAAAATGTTTAAACAAATCAATACCCGCTTAACTTTTCCTTATCCACAAGATAATAAATTCGCTCTCGATCATCTCTGGAAATAACCGAATTTACTGAAACTTGGTCATGGGGCAGTGAGGACGGGTGCACAAAGATTTGAAAAACAGATCCAGCTGGCAGGGGAGTAAATGGAAACGAAGCGACAGACGAAACTCAGTCTCCAGTTTTCTGAATGTTGCGTATGAAGGGTGAACTGCCCAACCAATCATAGGCAGACAAGGCACTTTTGCCTTGTTTAAAATGTTTCGAAAATCAACTATATTTGGAAACAAAGAAGATTGTCCTGACTGTACATCTGAAAATACAGTTTGATATGGGCTTCATTCCGAATATCTGGAGGCAGAAAATACAAAAAACACATCGAATGGATAAGTCTGAAGGAGGGTTAGTGACAGAGACGTCGTGTCTTGACAAAGAGTCACCCCGGGGCAAGAAAGACTATGCCCCACTGTGAATTGAAGGACATATGTAAATATGTAAGAAGCAGATCTAGAAGGAATAATACAGGGAGTAGTTGAATTGCCTTATTTGGAAAGGTGGAAATGTTATGTTTGTACACATTGTAGCTCAGAAGAGTAACAGACGACTTGATCAAATGCTTTAAGGCCCTGCGCGACATTGACCGTGTGATTGTGAAGATGCACTTTTAGAACATAGAACATTACAGCACAGAACAGGCCCTTCGGCCCTCGATGTTGTGCCGAGCAATGATCACCCTACTCAAACCCACGTATCCACCCTATAGCCGTAACCCAACAATCCCCCCCCCCCTTAACCTTACTTTTTAGGACACTACGGGCAATTTAGCATGGCCAATCCACCTAACCCTGCACATCTTTGGACTGTGGGAGGAAACCGGAGCACCCGGAGGAAACCCACGCACACATGGGGAGGACATGCAGACTCCGCACAGACAGTGACCCAGCCGGCAATCGAACCTGGGACCCTGGAGCTGTGAAGCATTTATGCTAACCACCGTGCTACCGTGCTGCCCACTTCTCAGAGAATCTGTAGCTCATTTCTGACAGAAATTAGAAGAATTACCTTCATTCCGTTGTAGGGCCGAAGTCGGTGTGACCATTGTTCTTACAATGTAGTGGAAGGAAAGTGTGTTAATATTTTCTGCAGGCGATGGAAATCTGTCAGAGCTGGGTACAGTCCTGAATAAAAAACGGGTGAAAAGTGATCGGTGGGAGGTACGTGTGATCACGATAAAATCCGATCATTCTTGACCTCATTGAGTGTTGAAGCAGACTCGATGGGCCGAGTGGCCGACTGTTGCCTTTAATTCATATATTTATGTTGGTGTTGGGAATTTCGGCAGATGTCTAATGGGTGCACTTTATTTGAATTGTTTCCATCGATAATGTATCAACCAGCAATGAAAATCGGAAATGTTGGAAAAATTCAGCAAATCCGCATTTGCCCGTTGCTAGCCGGGGTGACTCTTTGTCAAGACACGACGTCTCTCTCGCATCTGGATAGCGAGAGAGAAAAGCAGAGTAAAGTAAATGTCTCGAGCCCGTTTGAATCCTTTCATTTCAGATTTCCAGCCTCTGCAGAATTTTGCTTCAATTCGTTTATTTCAGTCCGCTGTTCCTAATGGGCTGGATATATGTATATTAGACTGGAAATTAATATTGACGGAGTAACTGGGTGTGAACTGACTAATTAGCAGCAGAATGACAGCATTTGGCGCGTTTGATACTGAAACCGAGGAAAAAAACCTCAAATGAAGTGTAAAAACCAGTTCTTCTAAGGCTGTGCCCTTCCAATGGAAAATGTTCTCCACATTCACTCTATCTAGGCGCCCCTCTATTCGATACATTTGAATGAGATCGCCCCTCATCCTTCTAAATTCCAGCAAGTACAGACCCAGACTCCTCCATCCTTGCTGATATGACAAGTCTTTCGTTCCGTTGATCATTTATCCCCTTTCAATCCTTTGAGTTTCCCCAGCACCATCCTCCAGGCCGGAATAAAATATGGCCAGATATAAAAAGGTCTGGTGGTCGTATCCGATGTTAAGTGTTTAATCTATATGTCCATGGCCGTTACTGCTATATTGTCGACGATCACATGTCATTGAAAACTATTCGTTCAAACCAGGCAGTCACTCCAACAACTTCTGCAAAGATCATTTGTGTCCAATTACGGGATCCCCTTTACAAGTGAAGAGATGGCCACTTTTGTGAAGAGCAACAGGATGTGTCATGTCCATGCCCTTACCATCTGTCATCCAATCATTTGGCAGGGAGGGCAGTCTAGGTGGTTAAACGGGGACGGAAGAAACAGACGTCTGGCTGAATGGACACATTGTTTACTCTCGTACAGGACCACGCCACACGCAGTAACTGAAGTACCCGTCACTGAGATGTTAATGGCTTGTTGGCTTCATACCTGACTGGATTGCATCGGTGAGAATTTGCGCCATAACCAACATTATCAATGCCGTTGTCCAGATCGAAGTCCGCCCCTTCGAAACGTCATACCTGATGACGCAGTGTTCTTTCCGAACTTCAGCAATGGTGGTCGCTGACGCTTGAGGTTGGCGTCTGTCAACGGGACCAGTCTCCTGCCAATTCCGGGTCCATGAGAAACTGATGGAGAGACACGTGGGTCTCATTCTCTCAGGGCGGTTACTTCATTGTGACTTGCCTCGGTGGGCAACTCCCTGGAACCTGCGGCTCTATTGCCGAACCAGCTGCTCTGATACCTCCAGTCTCTCTCCAGGCCGAAATGGCCGACGTTGTGTCGTCCGACTCCGACATGGAGACTCAGACCTCAATGGTCTCGGATGCCGACTCCGTGTTCAGCCTTCTCTGGCTGTTCTGCCGCAGAACGCGTCCATCACCGTGGTGGACACCAACATTTCTGGTGCATCAGCTCCATCAAGACGTACAGGAGACGAACAGGCTTCGCCCCTCTTTCTCAGTCTCATCGCTTGATGAAGGCAGCTTCGGAGTCTGAGGGGAGGAATGTAATATCCGGCATGGGATCTGCTGGGAGCAACTGATTGTCTTCTCCGTCCTTCTTGCAGAATATGATCGAATTGCACCTTCTCCTGAGCTGCCGCCATGCTGTGTCGCAGTACTTAGAATGTACAATTCCAATCCTTCACCCACTCCCTGAAATATCACATCACACCCTCTTAAACAGGTAAACGTTTGAAAAGCGTATAGCGTTTCTGCCCCCCAACCCCTACAAACTTTGACTCCGGTACTGAGCGAGCAGAGACCTCAGTGAATGTTTGAGGGTTGGAACTTTCTCCCTCTCAGTCCAAATTGATCCTCCGCTTATTATGAGGATGTTCTGGTATTTCAATATTCAGCAACCGTAAGCACAATTCTGTCACGGTCTGCTCCGATCATCCCCAGAATAATATTGAATGTTTCAATGAGATCATTGTGCCATTCTTCAAAAAGGCAGAGACATGGAACTGACTGTCTCAGACTGTCTGTATAGCAGACATTCTCAGTCCAATGCCTCCACTGCCTGTGCGGAGTCTGCACATCCTCCCCGTGTGTGCGTGAGTTTCCTCCGGGTGCTCCGGTTTCCTCCCACAGTCCAAAGATGTGCCGGTTAGGGTGGATTGGACATGATAAATTGCACTTACTGTCCAAAATTGCCCTTAGTGTTGGGTGGGGTTACTGGGTTATGGGGATAGGGTGGAGGTGTTAACCTTAGGTGGGGTGCTCTTTCCAGGCACCGGTGCAGACTCGATGGGCCGAATGGCCTCCTTCTGCACTGTAAATTCTATGATTCAGTGGATAATTGTTGGGTTGCCTGTGTTGCCAGAGCGTCCTGACTTAAATACGGACACCAACATTTTCACAGCAAGTTCCCAGTTTGGTGTCACAAAGGTTAATTAAGTAGGAGGGGAAAATGTACTCAAGATCCATTGTAATGAAGTTTGAATACCTCGTCTGACTTACTATTTGCGTTTCATACGGGCATACTACTTTCCTCAGCAAGAATGAGAGAGAGGGGGGGCACTGGGCCGGGGGTGGCACTGGAGTGGGAACGACAGATGAGAGCGATAGATAAATGGTGCCATTGTAAACGCAATGACAACAGGGGCCGTGTATCTTCGCCTCAAACTGATAAGTGATTGCCAGGACTAAGAAGCGATGAAATGTAGTGGCGACTGTCTTCCTGGTATTAACATGACTCTGGTAAATGGCCCTTAGCAGAGGGTTGGAGGGAGTTTAAGTACCGTTTCACTGGCAGGAAGCAACACCCAGCTACAGAGAAGCTAAAGCCCAGGTCGTGGAAGCGCGGAGAAAGTACTGCACACGTCCCTCGGCAGAACCTTTGGATTCAAGCATGGATTTCGAAGGTCTCATGTACTCAGCCGGCGCGCGTTCACCGACATTTCAGTCAGCGCAGCTCACCCTCCCAACTGAACATCTGAAATTGCAGAGCCCCCTCCAGAACGGTGTGTGTGGGACTGCAGCATTGTCTCCCTGTAGCTCTCAGAATACATTGCAATATCCAGACGACCAGGCCAACAGTTTATTATTCCGTCAGCACTGACACTCCAGTTACAGGTCACAAACAATACTAACAACTCTGGTCTAATTCAGTCCCCAGCCTTCGTCGATGTCAGAATGCCTCAGATGTGAACATCAGTGCCTCACTCCAACATCATTGACCCTCCCGCAGTGCCGCACTCCAACATCATTGAACCCCCCGCAGTGCCGCAGTCCCACAGCATTGACCCTCCCGCAGTGCCGCACTCCCACAGCATTGACCCTCCCGCAGTGCCACAGATCTACAGCATTGACCCTCCCGTGGTGCCGCACCCCACAGGCCCGACCCGCCCTCAGTGCCGCATTCCCACAGCATTGATCGCCCCACAGTGCTGCACTCCCACAGCACCGACCCTCTCGCAGTGCCGCAGTCCCACAGCATTGATCGCCCCACAGTGCTGCAGTCCCACAGCATTGACCCTGCCGCAGTGCCGCACCCAGAGCATTGACCCTCCCGCAGTGCAGCACTCCCACAGCATTGACCCTGCCGCAGTGCCGCACCCAGAGCATTAACCCTCCCGCAGTGCCGCAGTCCCACAGCATTTACCCTCCCGCATTGCCGCACTCTCACATCATTGAACCTCCCGCAGTCCCGCACGCCGACCGCATTGACTCTCCCGCAGTGCTGCACTCCTACAGCATTGACCCTCCCGCAGTGTTGATCTCGCGCTGACCCCACTCTGTTTTTGTACTGACCCTGTGCAGAGCAGATACAGAGTACTTACCCTCTGACTGTGATTGCCCAACTGCCCAATCCTCCAATGAAAGCGTGGCACTGACGCACACCTGTCCCTCCAACATTGTATTGGTTGCCCTTTACTATCAACCCGACAGATAAGTATTTCCAAGATGCTGACAGTTACATGATGGTGTGCTCTCACAGTATGGATCGTCCAACAGTGTAGATCGGAACAGTTAACGCCACTCAGTCATTCCTCTGCCGACAATTAGATCTCAATCACCAATGATTCTCTTCAAGAGCAGAACTTCCTCTATGCTAACCCGTAGGCAGTGCAATCTCCCCTCAGTACTGAGCCTGTGACAGGCGAGCGCCCTGTCACTTCTGAGTATCTGAGTGCAGCACTTGCTCCGGACTGACTGTTGGACAGTGCACTGCTCCATCAGTGAGGTCCCAATGTTAGCCTCGAAATTAACTGCTGTATTTATGAAACTGTGTAATGCTACTTCTGTATGATATGTGAGGCCGGAATCTGTTTTAATCCATTATAAATATTGACAACCAGACACTTTGCTTTGCGTCTGCAGACACCAATAGGCCGCCCAAGGTAAGGATTTGTGAGTATCCTGTGATATCTGTGATATGGCGTGTATTTTCAAGGACAAACATTACAATTTATTGTTCACTGCTATTGATGTGGATGACCTCGGATTGAATGATTACTACACACTCAATGAGTTGTTTTTGTCTTATACACTGAACCATAAACGTCCCATAGCCCATCGTTTTAGTGCGTTAAATCTAGCCCCGTCTCATCCCAACTCGATAACAGCTGATGATCTGGATCTGTTAATTAGAATAAGGCATCATATTTCTGTTTGGGGGCAGCACGGTGGCACAGTGGTTAGCATTGCAGCCTACGGCGCTGAGGATCCGTGTTCGAATCCCGGCTCTAGGTCACTGTCCGTGAGGAGTTTGCACATTCTCCCAGTGTCTGCGTGGGTTTCACCCCCACAACCCAAATAATGTGCAGGATAGGTGGATTGGCCACATTAAATTGCCCCTTAATTGGGAAAAATAATTGGATACTCTAAATTTATATATTTTTTTAATATTTCTGTGTGCGATTTCTCACACGAACAATGAGCGTGCTATGTTTGTTCTCTATCACCTGGCTTGGATATTAGTGGGTAACAACCAGCCGTAGCTGGTGAACTCATGACTGATTCATCAAATGACTGTAGCGCTCTGTTTGTGGTGCCTTCACAGTCTCCAATTTTGGTCTATCATTATTCCTTTGTATTATAGAATTCCTGCAGTGCCGTTCGTCCCACCGAGTCTGCACCGGCAGGCTTGGAAATAGCACCCGAGGAGAGAGCACCCTACTTGAGCCCACCTCGTAACTCTGTAATCCAATCTAACCTTTTGGTAACGTTCGGGGTCAATTTAGCATGCCCAATGCACCTAACCTGCACCTTTCTCAACTGTGGAAAAGACGAGAACCCGGAGAGAAACTGCAAACCACACAGTCACCGGAGACCTGAATTGAAGACTGGTCCCCGGGCCAGTAATGTACTCATGGGAGCTGTGATAACAATGCTGCCAACGTGCCGGATGATGAGCTAACTGTATTTCCCCCAGCCTGTTTGTGATGACCCCTTGTTTGATCAGTTCCGTGTGTATAATTAACCTCATCGCCGATCAGCTAGGTATATGAGATTGCTCCCTTGGGAAATGTCGACTTGCGGGGATGTGATCTTTCAGCCTTGCTTGATTCCCCTCCATTTAAATAAGAACACTTCGTCCTTATTGTTTTTAGAATTTCCTCTAACGGGAAGGTTTGATGAATTGCTGCTGAGCAGATGATCCGCATTGTTGCCTCTGGGAGTATGCTTTGCATGTGATGAGCGCCAAGAGAGGTGCGCTGCCGAATAGTTTGAACATTCATTGGACCTTCTATGTTTTTATTATTAGCTCCAGTATCTGATTTGACTGATTACTGTTTATTACATTCGTAGGGCTTTAGTTAACCGGAATTCTGACATAATCATAGGCAAAGTGAATGATCAATAGCGCTTTTGAAGTTGGGAGTATTGTTTTTCACTCCAATGAATTTGAGATAATGTATTTCTTATAGCTATGGCGGTTTTACACGATGGAAAGATTCACTTATATCAACATCAAATTATGTTAACTAAATCTGAGACTATGATGTAGAACTGCAGAGATTATGATTGATGTGATGACCTGGAAAAGTAAGGTTTAATGATGGATGTTTCTTTTTTGATAGTAGGACAGGAGGAGATGTCACTGATTTGAAACAACATTTTGTATTAATGTGTTTAGCCGCCATTAGTCTGCAGCAGGCTGTGGTCATTCAGTAGAGCGCGGTGTTGGAAGTCATAATACATGGAAAACAAATATTTATTGCTGGTTCAAACCAATCTTCACCACAAGTGAAATCAAGAAAAAAAAGTGGTTACAAAATTAAGTTCGAATAAACACCATTAATTCATGTCAGCTCGAGAAACAAATACTTTTTTTAGATTCACTCATGCAAAGCAGCTTTACAATGGACAGTGGAATACTCAATTTCAAGTTTAAAACTTCCAAACTGAACATCCAGGAGTATTCAAAAATTAGGAAGTACAGACAATAAGAAAAATGAGTTGGAGGGGGAATTGTTTGTGAAGGAGAAAACCAGTCCAATAGTGAGTAACAATATATATACTCCAGGAATCCTGATTTGGAAGTTGCACGGTGGAGGTTAGAAATAGCAAGGTGCACAGAATTCTTTCGAGTGTTGCCTTCCGGCCCCTAAACAGCATTTGGGGTGAAAGCGAAGCTATTATATAAGAAATCAGTGAATAATTCAACACATCTAAAATTGTAATCATTGGTCACTTTAATTTACAGCGATTGGGGAAATCTAATCAGCATTGGAACAGGGGAGGGGGAATTACTGAAGTGTTTACCAGGTGATTTTATAGACCAAAATGTTGGTGAATCAACCCGCTAACTGACTATTCATGTCGGTGAATCAACCCGCTAACTGACTATTCCAGACTGGGCTCTGTGCAATGGGAAACGATTAATTAACAATCTAGTGCTGTGGGTTCCCTTGGCGGAGTATAACTCGAATGTGTTCCATGTATTCATTAAGATGGAGAGTGAAGTCGTGGAATCAGGAACTCGGATCCTGAATCTCAATGATGGCACATACGAGGATATTATTGACAAAGATAGATTGGGAAATCTTACTAAAATGGTTGATGGTAGACACACAATGGTTCAAGTTGAAAGCACGTCTGCCTGTATGGCAACAATTATTAATTCCTGTCTTGCGCAAAGAAAAGCAAAAGCAGACACGTGACTCAACATTGGCTCACTGAAGAAAGTATGGGTAATATTAAATCCAAAGCATATATATATATTATCGTCAGGGGAGTAAAATAACGAGCCTCAGGTTTGGGAACATTTAAATAAAAGAGGACGAATAAAGAATTCAATAAATGAGGGGAAACATGACCAAGAGAGGAAATGAGGATAACAGTAAATTTGCAGGTAACACAGAAATTGACTGAATCGGGTTCTGTGAATATGTGATGAGAAAATGCTTAAAGAGCAGTGTCGGTGCAGACAGAAGCAGTGGAAATTCTAATTATGAACGATGAAATGGCAAAAGAATTACACCCTTTGCTTGTGTCATGGTAGCGAGATAATGGTCCAGTAAAGGAGCTGATCTGAAGAAAATCAGAGTTAGTAAGACACGGGTGTTTGGGATTCGTAGTGGGTAAAATGAACCCATCACCAGGGTCTAATAGTCTACACCCCAGTATATTACAGGAAATGGACCTGGAAATATTGGATGTATTGATGGCCATTTTCCAAATGTTTACAGACTTTGAATACAGATTAGAGTATGGCAAATGTAATCTCAGCAATTGAAAGGGAGGGAGAAGAAAGAAAAATATAATCACAGACCAGTTAGTCTGATATCAGAAGACGTAATGCTCGAGTCTATTATAAAATAAGTGATATGAGAGCACTTGGACAGGATGAACGTGATTGGACAAAACTACCATCGGTGTATGAAACGCAATTCATGCCTAACCACTGGATATGTTTGAGGATGGAACCACTAGCGAAGATAAGGCAGAGCCAGTGGATGTAATATATACGGGCATTCAGATTACATTGGGTAAAGTCCCTCATAAGTTTTTAGTGGCAAAATTAAAACAGCTGGATTATGGAATAATGTCTTTGACTGTTTTTTTTTAAATTTAGAGTACCTAATTCATTTTACCACTTAATGGGTAATTTAGCGGCGCCAATCCATTTACTGTGCACATCATTGTGATGTGTGGGCGAAATCCATGCAAAAACAGGGAGAATGTGCAAACTCCACACGGACAGTGACCCAGAGTCGAACCTGGGACAATGGCACTGTGAGGCAGCAATGCGAACCACTGCGCCACTGTGCTGTACCCGGGTAATGTTTGTGAATGGACAGAGACTTGGTTGACAGACAGGAAACAGGGTGGGAATAAATGTGCCTTTTCCGATTAGCAGGCAATGACAAGTGTGGTACCGCATGTGTCTTTGTTTGGGCCCCAGCTGTTCACGATGTATATAAATGACCTGTGTGGTGAGACAAAGTGTACCATTTCTAAGGTTTTTGACGGCACAAAATAAGGCGTAGATATGAGTTGTGAGTAAGATGCAAGGAGAATAAATGTTTGACACAAGTTCAGCAAGTTAGCAGAGAAGGCCATTCGCCCCATAGACTCTGCAACGACCATTTGAAAGAGCACTCTGACAGGCTCAAACCCCGCCCCATCGTTGTAGCTCATCCTAAAAAACATCTTCGGAACCTGAGAGCACGCAGGCACGGGGGAAACGTTCAATACCACCTAAAGTGCACATCTTTAGAAGCACGCAGATGGAGCGGGGGGACATGCAAACTCCACACAGTTAGTCAACCAATGCTTGAATCGAGCATTCGTTCTGGCAGTGTGAGTGAGCCGTGCTAACTGTTGTGCTGGACTGCTCTTGTTGAGGAGTACAAAATTAGGGTACACAGTATCTGAGTACGTGGTAATTTAGGCCATACGCCTGTCACATGCCTGGTATGAGGAAAAATTGTTTCACTTAAAGGTTAGCGAAACTGCCGAGTTCTCAAAACGGGAATGTGGAATTGAGGGTCAGCCATGATCTTATTGAATAACTGAGCAGATGCAAAGGTCCGAATGGCGTCCTTCTGATCCCATTTTCTGTGTCCCTTTGAAATGTCAGTGAAACGCAGGTTCATTAAGACAACACGTCGTGAATCTCAGTACTCAACACATTCTTATTTGATATTTAATAAACTAAATCAGATCTTATATCGTGAAATGTCAGATTATTGTCATGGCCATTTTGTTGGAAATTTTTGGGTTATTTTCATTTGTTTAAAACTGAACATTCGCGCAGGTTAGATAGATAGACAGAGCAATATAGCACAGAACAGGCCCTTCGGCCGACGATGTTGTGCCGAACTTTTGTCGTTGGTCAATCATAGAATTTTGGACACTAAGGTCAATTTATCATGGCCAATCCACCTAACCTGCACATCTTTGGACCGAGGTACATAGAACATAGAACATAGAACAGTACAGCACAGAACAGGCCCTTCGGCCCTCGATGTTGTGCCGAGCAATGATCACCCTACTCAAACTCACGTATCCTCCCTATACCCGTATCCCAACAACCCCCCCCCCCCCCTTAACCTTACTTTTTAGGACACTATGGGCAATTTAGCATGGCCAATCCACCTAACCCGCACATCTTTGGACTGTGGGAGGAAACCGGAGCACCCGGAGGAAACCCACACACACACGGGGAGGACGTGCAGACTCCGCACAGACAGTGACCCAGCCGGGAATCGAACCTGGGACCCTGGAGCTGTGAAGCATTTATGCTAACCACCATGCTACCGTGCTGCCCCCCTAAGGTAGGTGAGCCTTTTTTCAGTGGTAGGGAAATTACTAGAGAGAATTCTTCGAGACAGGGTCTACTCCCATTTGGAAGCAAATTGTCGTATTAGTGAGAGCCAGCATGGTTTTGTGAAGGGGAGGTCGTTTCTCACTAACTTGATATATTTTTAACAAGAGGTCACAAAGATGATTGATGCAGGTAGGGTAGTGTATGTTGTCTATATGGATTTCAGGAAGACCTTTGATACGGTCCCTCATGGAAGACTGGTACAAAAGGTGAAGTCACACTGGATCACGGGTGAGCTGGCAAGATGGATAAAGAACTGGCTCGACCACAGAAGACAGAGAGTAGCAATGGATGGGTGTTTTTCTGATTGGAGGGCTGTGACTAGTGGTATTCCACAGGGATCAGTGCTGGGAACTTTGCTGTTTGTAGTATATATAAATGATGTGGAGGAAAATGTAACTGGTCTGATTAGTAATTTTGCAGACGACACAAGGATTGGTGGAATTGCGGATAGCGATGAGGACTGTCAGAGGATACAGCAGGATTTAGATTGTTTGTAGACGGGCGGAGAGCTGGCAGGTGGAGTTTTATCCGGAAAAATGTGAGGTGATGCATTTTGGAAGGTCTAATGCAGGTAAGGATTATACAGAGAATGGAAGAACCCTCAAGGGTATTGACAGTCAGAGACATCTTGGTGTACAGGTCCACAGGTCACTGCAAAGGGCAATATAGGTGGACAAGGTTGTCAATAAGGCATACGGCATATTTGCCTTTAGTGGCCGGGGCATTGAGTATAAGCATTAGCAACTCATGTTGCAGCTGTATAGAACCTTATTTAGGCCACACGGAGAATGGTGTTCAATTCTGGTCGCCACACTACTAGAAGGATGTGGAGGCTTTAGAGAGGGAGCAGAAGAGATTTACCAGGATGTTGCCTGCTATGAAAGGCATTAGCTATGAGGAGCGGTTGAATCAACTCGGTTTATTCTCACTCGAACGTCGGAGGTTGAGGGGCGACCTGATAGACGTATACATAATTATGAGAGGCATAGTCAGTGGATAGTCAGAGGCTTTTTCCCAGGGAAGAGGGGTGAATTACAAAGGGGCATAGTTTTAACGTGCGGGGGGCAAGGTTTAAGAGGAGATGAACGAGGCAAGTTTTTTGCACAGATGGTAGTGGGTGCCTGGAACTCGCTGCCGGAAGACGTGGTGGAAGCAGGGACGATAGTGACGTTTAAGGGGCATTTGACAAATCCATGAATCGAATGGGAATTGAGGGACACGGACCCAGGAAGTGTAGACAATTTTAATTTTGACGAGCAACATGATCGGCACAGACTTGAAGGGTCGAAGGGTCTGTCCCTGTACTGTACTTTTCTTTGTTCTTTGTTCATGCCTTGGGATGGTGTCTACTTGTGCTTCATCATTCATCCTGAAACGTGCAGAGAAACGGCCTTAAGGATAAAATCACTATGATTCAAACAAATCTTACAAGTTACATGTAAACATACTGGTATTTTCAACTGTTAGTTGAATAAAAGCCGGTTAATGGCAATACCCGTGGGTCTGAGTGCTGTCTACTGTGTGGAGAAAGAGAAGTTGGATTAATAATGGGATGACTGCGAGATAGATGGCGCTCCGGCGGTTTATGCATGGTAAAAGCCTGAGGGTGTGGAACTTGTCTGGTGTCAGAATGAAATAACATTGCTTTCCACCAGCATTGTTGTGTTGTCCCGCTGGGTTGCAACAGATGCGCCCTCAGGGTCAGGAGACTCAGAATGAGTACTGGAAGGATTTCCTGCTCGGTGTTTTACACTGAACAAGGATAAGCTTATTTGATGAATCAACTCATTATTTGCGAAATGTAATTGTGCCGAATGACAACAGAAACTGACATTAACGCGGTTCTGTGCCACATCCGGCTGGAATGGACTACATATACAGTAATCATTTATCGTCACAATTATGAAGTTAATGTGAAAAGCCATTCGTCGCCACATTCCGGCGCTTGTTCGGGTAAGCTGGTATGGGAATTGAACCAGGCCTTCTTCTGCATTGCTAACTAGCTATCTAACCCACTGAGCTAAACCAGCCCCTTACATGAAATTAATTGAAATGAAATGGAAATCGCTTATTGTTACAAGTAGGCTTCAAATGAAGTTACTGTGAGAAGCCCCCAGTCGCCACATTCCGGCGCATGTTCGGGGAGGCTGGTACGGGAACTCCCTGCAAACGACATGGTATGGGAATCCCCTGCACCCTCTCGCTTGCCCATTGCTGCCACATGGAACTCGGCTGTGGGACGCATCAAAGGCTTATCTCACCCCGAGTAGAGGCATCACCACCAGAAATTGTCAGCGTTGAAAGATCAGCAGCAGCGAGATCGAGAAGTAAGTGTCGGCGCCTGGAGTCAACAGTTTCTGCCTCAATGTCATCATCAACGTCTGTAAGCGAACAGAGAAGAGAATGGTGATTTTCAATGCAGCTAATTATACTTCTTGAATAATCAGGATGATTCCCTAGAATGGTAATCCACCAACAAAGAGAAAGGCAGAGAGTGGACTATTTTGGTCTGCAGGATCAGTGAGTTTATCGATTGGAAAATCATTGTGCCACGTCAACTTTGCATTTTTATTTTGTGGTTTATTGTCACTGGATTCCAATGAATGACGGTAACATTTTGAGAGGTGGTGGCAGAGCAGTGTCATAGAATAGAATTTACAGTGCAGAAGGAGGCCATTCGGCACCCTACCTGAGGTCAACACCTCCACCCTATCCCCATAACCCAGTAACCCCACTCAAAACTAAGGGCAATTTTGGTCACTAAGGGTTATTTATCATGTCCAATCCACCTAACTGCATATCGTTGGACTGTGGGAGGAAACCGGTGCACCCAGAGGAAACCGACGCACACACGGGGAGGAGGTGCAAATTCCACACATACAGAGACCCAAGGCGGATTCAAACCTGGGACCCTGGAGCTGTGAAGCGATTGTGCTCTCCACAATGCTACCGTGTCACAACACAAATAGTTCTCTAGAACCCCAGGGTCATCGGTACATACCCGTTTTCGATCACCCGATGGCACAGAGTGAAATTTGAATTAAATAAATAATAGAAATTTAATGTCCAATGTGTATTAAATAATCTGCTTCATTCCTGCCCCCTGTCCCATGAGGGAGAGCAATCAGCCACCTTGATCTGCTTTGCCGCACATGTGAATCTAGATTTAAATAATTCCGTTTAATCATGAATTCCCGCTAAAATTGTCAGGGCAGGCCCGTTCGGGATGGACAATAACATATGGTCGGGTCAGGGATAAATGAATGCAAGTCAAATAAATATCTGCGCCCACATTTCACTTCTCACTTCATGGGGGAAAACAACATGAATTGAATGTTTTATATCTCTGTACAACATTCAGCGATCTCTATGAAGTTCATTTCGTTATAAAGTATGTTTGCCGATTTGCTTATGTTAAATTAAAAACTTCTCCAGGATGTGGATCATTGCTCTTTGCGATATTTACATTCTTATTCTGGATTGAAAGTGTGAACATATCAACTAGAAATTAAGAATCCACCCATCGTGAACACTAGCCGATTGCCAGTTACCGTTTGCTGATTCAGAATCCGTGTCACCCAAACTGTGACTGGTGTAATATTCGATCTGATTCAGGGAGTCAGTGGAAGCAGAATCTGTTGAAGACAAATGACAATGGATTATAATTGTATATATAGATAACCTGGAAACACTTTAGTGGAAAACAACACAGATACATTGTGTTCCTTGGAGGAGAGATAACAATCATTTCACAGTGCCCATAGAATTCCCTGGTGTTTGTGAATAAACAAGATGTTGGGAACAGTCACAGTGGGCAATTCAGTGAGAAGAGGAAGATTCAGCAGCATCAGATCAGGACAACTGGAGATAAACAATACATTTAGCTGCAATCCTGCAGGATAACATATAGTGCATCCCAATTAGAAATGTAGTGTATTGTGTAACAGAAAAATATATATAATTTCAAATATAACCCATTATTACAATATCCGTTTGCAGGCTTTCATTCTCCAGAATCATATCCTGACCCCAACGATCTCCCTCACTTTTATTTTAGAGCACTTAAATGGTGACTGGGGAAAGAATTATCTCCGGTAAAATCAGAAGAATTTTTTCTTCTCACGTCAGTTATTCTGGAATGCGCCCGTGGAGCATCTTTGCAATTGGTTTGCACAAGCCCCTGTTAGTTTTTATTTGAATTTGATAACATTCAGACCAGAACCGTAGCCAAATCTCCAAATGCTACCTAACAGATATTGTTTGGTGGTTCTGCTTAACGTCTTTAAATCACAATCACATCAATCTCGAAATAAATGCTTACGTTTGTTTTAATTTTGATGGTGTCGTTATCTGTACCTATATATTTAGTGTTTAGTATATTTGTACACCGAAATCACTTTGTTCAACAATCCAATTAGATTTCTCTCCAGCATTATGTAACATCCAGATTATTATTGCCAAGATGTAAATCATTCAAAGTACGTATGTCGACATGCATTTGGTAATTGTACGTGAAGACTGCAAGTGTTGCATATTGCATCAACAAGGTGTGTGTTGTTCACTGGTTTAGATACATCAGGAAGCCATTGGGTTGAGGAAATGCAAATAAGAACAAACGCTCAGGTCGCTATTTACTAAGAAGTGGAACACAAAACACCCTTGCAGCAAAAATGGGCAGAAACAATCTTCACCAATTCCATTGTTCTTCTCGTTGTGTACAGAACACTGAAATGACGCTGTTGCATACGAGCACTTTCAATGGTGTTACAATTAAACAGTAACTTGTCCGGTGTATTGTGCATTTAAAATTGAAAATGCAAACCTGATGCACGGGTATGGATTGACTCCTTTCCAGGAGGGATATTGTCAATTTCTTCATAAATTGCCGGTTCCAAAGCTATTGGTGAAACCCAGTCGCCAGTTACGACACCTGGTGGAATGAAAACGGAGCGTTTCATTTGTTGCATTGCACCGCCTTTAGTATTTGTGAATGAAAATAAAGAAAGTTTCAAAGCGACGATAATCAAGAGACCAAAACAGTTAACTTGAATGTGATGGTATGTTATTACATAATTTTGTCCTGCGTGTCTGAGACATGGAGATACAACGAGTTGGAGAGTTCGCGATCAAGGGAGAGAGAAAGGGAGATACATTTCGTGTCTCGGCGAGTGAACCAGTGACTGCCTGTGGGTGTCTGAGATTGAGTGCCGGTGCGAGTTACTGTTTTGTGTGAGTGGGAGAGCGAGCTAGAGCGGGAGAGAAAGATAGACTGGCGTCGATGTCTCTGCAAGTGTGTGAGTGAGCACATATGTGTGTGAGGGAGCGACTGGCGATGTTTATGTCTATGTGCCTATTCGACAGGGAGAAGAAGAGAAAACAAGACACGAAGAGCGTGTGTGTATGTCCATCTGTGCAAGTAAGTCAGTGCGTGTGTGTGGGTGTGCGTGAGTGTGCGTGTGAGTGTGTGTGCGTGTCTTTATGTGAGTGTAACTGTATATGTTGCTATTTTTGTCATCGTGCGAGAGGGAAAGGGAGATAATCTGTTCCCGAGTGTCTGTTTGTGTGTGTGAGAGATAGATAGATAGATAGATAGATAGATAGATAGATAGATAGATAGATAGATAGATAGATAGATAGATAGATAGATAGATAGATAGATAGATAGATAGATAGATAGATAGATAGATAGATAGATAGATAGATAGATAGATAGATAGATAGATAGATAGATAGATAGATAGATAGATAGATAGATAGATAGATAGATAGATAGATAGATAGATAGATAGATAGATAGATAGATAGATAGATAGATAGATAGATAGATAGATAGATAGATAGATAGATTGATAGATAGATAGATAGAAAGATAGATAGAGGGACAGGGAGAGGGAGGGAGACAGCGTTTCTGAGCGTTTATCTGTGTGTGAATGAACAGGTTTGAGGAAATAATACGATAATGTGTAACCAAGTAAATCTATGACTGCTTGTATATGTCTATGTGAGAGACAGTGTGAATTTCAGATATAATATGAGCGTGTTGAAACGAGTATGTGTGACTTATTGTATGTGTGGAAGAGGGAATGAGTATGTTTTGGTGTGTGATAGAGTGTGAGTGAGAGGTAGTGTGCATGGGTATTTGTTGGTGTGTGTATACACATGAGCAAATTAGTGAGACAGCGTGTACGTCAGTGAGTCATTTCATAAGTGCATGAGAGTGAGTGCGAGCGTGTGTATTTGTGTTTGTTTTCAGGAGAGATGAGTTATGGACGTGTGTGCAAGTGAAACTGCATGTGTGAAAACAGTCTCTGTGTGTAAGAGGCCGGGTGAGTGTGCTTGTAGCAGTGTCTGTATGCGTGTGAGCGAGCATGAGGGACAAATATATAGATTTGGAGAGAGACCATTTGTACCATTAGACATGAATGAGTTAGTGAGTGTGTGCATGTGTGTATATTCGTGCATGTGTGTGTATGCGTACATGAGTGAGTATATAACCAGGGGCTGGTTCAGCTCACTCAGCTAAATCGCTGGCTTTTAAAGCAGACCAAGCAGGCCAGCAGCACGGTTCGATTCCCGTACCAGCCTCCCCGGACAGGCGCCGGAATGTGGCGACTTGGGGCTTTTCACAGTAACTTCATTGAAGCCTACTCGTGACAATAAGCGATTTTCATTTCATTTTTGATATAGGGTACATGGGTGTGCGTACATGCGCACATATGTCTGTATATGCATACATGCATGTATATGTGGTACATGTATGTGCATATGCATACATGTGTCTGTGTGTTCGCGTACATATGTGTGTGTATAGGCGGAAATGAGCGTGGAGATCTCTAACAGTGCAGTTCGTTTTTTGTACCATTGTATAAGAGAGATGTGTTCTGAATGTGCACATATTTATCTAAATCCAAAGAGATGACATATAAGTAAAAATGACTTAATTTAATATTCGGGAAAGATCGATTGGTTCTGATTGACATGGAAATATATTGGAAGAGACATTGACAGAAACCGTGTCTGATCGCTGACGACAGCATCAGGTGTGAAACACGATTGAGGTGGTGATGTTGCCGAACGTGACACATCTGCGTGAGAACTAATTTGCTCTTTACTTCGATCGGCAGGTTGTTGCTGTTTGGGATATTAGTGCAATCATTGCGTTAGGATGCGGAATAATCATTGACTAATTCAGCAAATTACAAATAATTGTCATATTGCAGATATAGAACATAGACATAGAACATAGAGCGCAGAAGGAAACCATTCGGCACATCGAGTCTGCACCGCCCACTTAAGCCCTCACACACCCTCCCCCCGTAACCTGGTAACCCCTCCTAACCTTTTTCAGTCAATAAGGACTAGTTTTCATTGCCAATTCACCTCACCCGGACGTCTTTGGACTGTGGAAGGAAACCGGATGACCTGGAGGAAACCCACGCAGACACGGGGAGAACGTGCAGACTCCGCACAGACAGTGACCCAGCGGGGAATCTAACCTGGAACCCTGGCGCTGTGAATCCACAGTGCTAATCACTTGTGCTACCGTGGTGTTGATGGATTCCGGTCAGGGAGCTCGAGGTTAGCAACCTTACCGACAACCTGCACTAGTGGAACGGATACACACGTATAAATGACTAATTGAATAAAGGAAGAAGAGTGATTAGAATCGGATCACAGGATCCAGAACGGTTTACTGAAATTTTCTGATCCAAGGCAGGAGCATCTTATGTACGGGCAGATTAACTGCGAACTAGAATTTGCACATTTAGGCCACTGAGTCGACTACTGACGTGAACAAAACCAATGAACAAAACCAGATTAAGATTTTAAATCAGCTTCAAACAAGGAGAAGTGACAGTCTTTTCAAATGGCCAATGAACTGAAGGTTGGTCTGTATATGAATCAATATGCGAGATCCAATATGAATGCACCAGGATAACTGCGACCTCACCTTTTCTATTTGACTTCTTCCGCATTACCAGCTGCAGTGCCATCAACTCACAGATTAACAGGACTCCCAGGGTAATGCAGATCACTACCGGGGTGTAAGTGGTTTCTGCTTCCTGTCCTTAATGAAAGGTTAGAAGACGATTTATCACAGGGACGCCAACTGATATTCTTTAATGTTTCTAAAGATCTGAAGCCACACATATAATCTTAAGAAATTATCAACAACAAGAAAACATCAACAAGAAAAAATCAATACTAGTAGGATGCTAACGCAAATACGAAGGATATGTAAATACGTACCTGCAGCTGTGGGAGGCGATCTCTGCGGTAATTCTGGCCATGAGGAATGTATTATGCAAAAATAATGGACAACACGTTATGAATTTCCTTGAAATAAAACATGCGTTTTATTTTTCCGAAGACTTATATCAAACACCACAAATTCCAAGCCTCCCGTTCCGCAACAACGCCCACCATCCCTTGTGCCGTACCCTTACCAGAACAAATCACACTAGCATCTTCCTTGTGATGACAATCAGGTTGATTTGCGGCTGAGGATGGACAGTCAGAGAGGATGGATTCGCTTCCGGTGCACCTCACCTCATCGAGCCAGACAGCACCGTCACCCGTGCCGAACGCGGCCCCACCCGGAGCCTGTAGAGCCAGGCCACAACCCAGCTGCCTGCAGACAACATCAGCATCGGCCATATCCCAGGAGTCATCACACACAGTGTCCCAGGTGTTATTACACGATATCTCCACTCTCCCGGAACACCTGGTGTTACCTCCAACCAGCCGCACCTTCAGCCCGGAACCTGGTAAAGAGATCAGTTATTATTGTCCACATAATAAAAGCCAGGAATACAATTCAAACGAAGTAGATAAAATACAAAATTCCAAATACCTGTTTGATCAGTGCATTGCCGTGAACTGTGGGGCTCCGGCTCTATCACACTGGATTCTATTGCGAAAAGAAACATGATGATTCTATTACATACCAATGTTTACAATGACATCCGAACATCGATCAATGTCTTTCCTGACCTGCTCAGAACTCTGGCAACACCAGGTTGTAGCCCAACAGGTTTATTTGGAATCACTTGTTTTCGGAGCGCAGCTACTTCATCAGGGAAGTCATCATCTCTCCCTGATGAAGGAGCTGCGCTCCGAGAGCTAGTGATTTCAAATTGGACTTTAACCAGGTGTTGCAAGACTTCGTACTGTTTCCAGTCCAGTCCCAGGCCGGTACTTTCACATAATTTTCTTACCTGAACAGACAACACTTGCATCTTCTCGGTGATAACAGTTGTGTTGGCCCCAGGGGTTTGACTGACACTGCCATAGTGTTGACTCATGTGAACCACAGTCTATCTCATCGAGCCAAATCGGACCGGATCCTTCACCGAATGAGCGAGCGTCATAGTTAATGGACATGTGGGGACCGCACTGTAACTGTTTGCAGATCACTTCAGCATCGCGCTTATCCACATTGTCAGAACACAATGTTCCCCAGATCCCATTGTAAAATATTTCCACTCTCCCCTCACAGCGATGCTTTCCATTCACCAGCCGAAGCTGTTTGTGCTCTATCAATTAAACACACACACACATGGATTTAGATTGACTGGTGAATGTTGAATCCACATTGAGTCACACTATACGAATTGCAGTCGTTGTTTTTCAGCATTTGCTTTCATTACTTCATATCGGTAACAGCAAATGAGCTGAAATTTAATTATACAATCAAGAATGATCGGCACGAATCCCCTCAGCAAACCTTTGCACGACCTCCCGCCGTTGATCATTTGAAAACTTAGCAGGATGGTTAGCCGGGGAATGCAGCGAAGTTCGGCAGGATGATTATCAACATGATTTCGACCAGGCTCGACACTCTGACTTATCAATAGAACTTGTTGAAAAATGTTTACAAAACAATGGTAACTTCGGCGAGCAAAAAATTGGACCTGGATTGTCCCTGTGGTCGCGAAAGTGTAACATTGACATCGAACATTTGGACCATCAATCGGAAAAATTATGTCAAGCTGTAACTGAGGAAAGTGAGATGTGTATTCAATGCACAAATGCACAAAATACACAAAAAACAATAATACACACCAAAGGCCAGGTCAATTGTGAATTTTTGTGGAGCTGTTAAAGATGCTTCATACTCATTGGAAAATAACAGTCGACATTTCGCAGAGAAAATGCATATTGTTATACAGAGGGATCTATAGCCCCCCTCCGCCCAATTAGTGGAGTTAAATTAAAACATTTTGCGCACTGCCCAGAGAATCCGATCAAATTAGTACTTGGAATGGGTAACCTTTGTGGAGAATGGTGCCGATGTATTTGAGGAGAACTTAGAACAGTACATAGGAGAGACAATGAGGAGTTTAAGGAAACATCGAGAGGGGTTTATTAAGTAATCTTTTGGGGACAGAGGTGTGCACATGGGATGATCCAAATTGCCAGTTTATCTTCTCTTTCTCCTTACTTTCTCTCTATCTCTCGCACTGTAATTCACTAAAATATCTTCCATTCGAATTTTCACTGGGCACTGAAGAATATTCAACTACTGAGATCACATTTACCTGAGCACATGACCTTCACGTCTTCTTTATGACTGCAGTCATGACTTCCCCGTGATGCTTTGGGACAATCCCAGAGGAAAGATTCGTTCCCGAAGCAATCCAGCTCATTCAACCAAATTGGCCCAGTGCCTGGTCCACAAGAAGCAGGAAGTGTCAGCTGCAATGCATCTCCACAACCCAACTGTTTGCAAACCAGTCGAGCGGCGGTTACATCCCAGGAATCATCACAAACTGAGCCCCATTTCTCATTGTAATAAACCTCAACACGGCCAGCACATGGGCTTCCACCGTCAGCAAGTCTCAGCTGCTTGTGTTCTGATAGAAAGAAATACAGTAAAACATGTTATTCCTCATGTGTATTTCATCATTCAATTTGAACGATATGATGTGCAGCTCAACTATTTCTGATCCGTCTCTGACATTCGAATAGATAGGTTACACAGACCATCGATCTATACTTACCGAAAAGAAAGTTTGCTGAATATACAGACATTTATAATGCTCCTCCACCTGTCCTCGGCGATGGTTTGTTTCCCACTTTGCCTCTGTGGGCTAAATTCATTTGTTTTTAATATAAATTTGCAATACCCAATTCATTTTTTCCAATTAAGTAGCAATTTAGCATGTCCAATCCGCCTGCCCTGCATATCTTTGGGTTGTGGGGGCGAAATCCACACAAACACGGGGACAATGGGCAGACTCCACAGGAACAGTGACCTCGAGCCGGGGACGGCGTCGTGAGGCAGTAATGCGAACCCACTGCTCCACCGTGCTGCCTTGTGGGCTGCATTCTGGTTGTACAGTTTTACCAGCAACTGCATGTGTTCTTATTAATCACGCCACTTACACTCTTTTGATTTAACAATTTCCAACGTTCCTTTTTGCTGCGCATTTCTGTCACGTGAACTTCACGTGATCTCTCCACTCAGCAGTTCAAATTGGGAAAAATCAGAAATTTCTCAAAATATACAGCATCTGTGAAGAGATCACCGGAGTTGAACTTTCAGGCCGTGACCTTCTCTAGAAACTGAACCCATCTACTGCTGAGATGTTCATCAGAGACTTAATGTTATGTACTGGAGGGTCGTGATAGCTCGGTAAAAGGAGAGAGTATTTACACTTAGTGGAGAATATAGAACTACGTGGATATTTTAAATTAAGTGTAATCCACGTATCTAACTGAAGTTCACGAGTCGTTGGGAATTTCTATCTGTAAAGTATCGGAGTGTTTGTATTTTTATGACAGAGATAGATTCGATCTTGACAAACAAGGAGGTGAAATGGTATCTGAACGAGGCAGGAGGCAGCTAGAAGACCATTATTGATCTTATTAAATATCAGCGCGGACTTGATGGGCCGGGTTGCCGACTCCTCCTAATTGGTCTGTCTCCATGTTGACTGATATTCCGCTGCACAGTGCAGGGGAGGGGGAATGGGCGGGAGGGGGGGGAGTAATGCGAGATAGAGGGGAGTAGTAGAGGCAACGAGCGCAAATAAGTGAGAGGCGGGGAGAGTTACAAAGATCGAAGAGAGAGAGAGCGAGATATAGAGAAAGCGAGAGAGAGCGAGAGAGCGACCGAGAGGGAGAGAGGGTGAAAGAGAAAGAGAGAGAGAAAGAGAAAGGGAGAGAGCGAGATGCATGGCATTAAGGGTAAGTTAGTAGCATGGATAGAGGATTGGTTAATTAATAGATAGCAAAGACTGAGGATTAATGGCTGTTTCTCTGGTTGGCAATTAGTAGCTAAGTAGTGTCCCTCAGGGATCCGTGTTGGGCCCACAATTGTTCACAATTTAAATAAATGATTTGGAGTTGGGGACCAAGGGCAATGTGTCCAAGTTTGCAGATGACACTAATATGAGTGGTGAAGCGAAAAGTGCAGTGGATACTGGAAGTCTGGAGAGGGATTTGCATAGGTTAAGTGAATGGGCTCGGGTCTGGCAGATGGAATACAATGTTGACAAATACGAGGTTATCCATTTTGGTAGGATTAACAGCAAACTGGATTATTATTTAAACGATAAAATATTAAAGCATGCCGCTGTGCAGAGAGACCTGGGTGTGATAGTGCATGAGTCACAGAAAGTTGGTTTACGGGTGCAACAGCTGATTAAGAAGGCAAATTGAATTTTGTCCTTCATTGCTAGAGGGATGGAGTTTAACACTAGGGAGGTTTTGTTGCAATTGTATAAGGTCTTAGTGAGGCCACACCTGGAGTATTGTGTTCAGTTTTGGACTCCTTACTTGAGAAAGGACATACTGGCACTGGAGGGTGTGCAGAAGAGATTCATTAGGTTAATCCAAAGCTGAAGGGGTTGGATTATGAGGAGAGGTTGAGTAGACTGGGACTGTACTCGTTGGAATTTGGAAAGATGAGGGGGGATCTAATAGAAACATTTAAAATTATGAAGGGAATAGATATGATAGATGTGGGCAGGTTGTTTCCACTGGCGGGTGAAAGCAGTGCTAGGGGACATAGCCTCAGAATAAGGGGAAGTAGATTTAGGACTGAGTTTACTAGGAACTTCTTCACCCAAAGGGTTGTGAATCTATGGAATTCCTTGGCCAGTGTTGCAGTTGAGGCTCCTTCATTAAATGTTTTTAAGGTAAAGATAGATAGTGTTTTGAAGAATAAAGGGATTAAGGGTTATGGTGTTCGGGCCGGAAAGTGGAGCTGAGTCCACAAAAGATCAGCCATGATCTAACTGAATGGCGGGGCAGTCTCGAGGGGCAGGATGGCCTACTCCTGCTCCTAGTTCTTATGTTCTTATGAGAGAGAGAGGGGGAGGGAGAGAGAGAGAGAGAGAGATAGAGAGAGAGAGAGAGAGGAGAGAGAGAGAGAGAGAGAGAGAGAGAGGAGAGAGAGAGAGAGAGAGAGAGGGAGATAGATTGATAGATAGAGAGAAAGAGAGGGGGGAGGGAGAGAGTGAGAGCGGGAGGGCGAAGAGAGAGAGATAAAGAAGGAAGAGACAGGGCGAGAGCGAGACAGGGGGTGGGGGAGAGAGAGAGATAAAGAGAGCGAGAGATAGAGAGAGCAATCAAGAGAGAGCGAGGGAGATAGTGGGGGAGAGAGGAAGAGAGAGAGAGAGGGAGCGAGAGTGAGAAAAAGAGAGGGAGGGAGCCGATGAGAACGAGCGCGCGTGAGAGAGAGCGAGATAGATAGTGAGAGCGAGAGAGATAGAAGGGGATGAGAGATTCTGAATTGGACATTCTGAATTCTCCCTCTGTGCACTCGAACAGGCCCGGAATGTGGAGACTAGGGGCTTTTCACAGTAACTACATTGCAGTGTTAATGAAAGCCTACTTGTGATAATAATTAAGATTTTCATTATTTTTATTATCATCCATAATATTCGTTTTATGCATCACAACTTGCTTCCTGCATAATTTGTGGGCACGATTTAGACGATTGATCAAAATATTTGAATCCCCTCCTTAACGATCATCTCCTTCCCACGCTCAATCACAATGATTTTCCTCATCCTCTGACGAAGACATGAGTCACAGTAACAAGACGCAATTTTTGGATAAATCTTAATTTAATTTCTGATTATGCTAATTGATCCATGCGTTGCTAAAGGCGCAACAGCATTTACTGCTCTGTTTGCTGTTCATTTACTGCTGTCTCCTCATATTCTGCAAACATATTTCACTGTTAATGAGCGTGAGTAAGGACCACAGTAAACCCTTGACGCTTGGGGACACCACTTCGGAAATGTCCCCTCATTTTTCCGTAAGAGTTCATTTATTACCTGAACATAGGACCCCGACGCCGACGCTGTTATTGAGAATCGGTTTCCGCTCAAATGAGCTGCAGTTCCAGAGATGTGATTCATTTCCTCTACATTGGACATTATACACCCACACAGGACCTTCACTCTCGCCGTACTTTGAAGCATTATAAGCGGCTATCGCGCGGCCGCAGTCCAGCTGTCGACAGACAACTTTGGCATCATCCATGTCCCAGAGGCTGTCCTGGACTCTGCCCCAACTGTGGTTGTAGTAAATCTCCACTCGCCCCTCACACCGGTTTCCCCCATCCATCAATCTCAGTGACAATATTGTGTCTACAGGATTAAATAAAATGTGTTAAAGGTCAGCAACTTTATCCATTTGTTGTCACTCCTGATCTGGGCGGTATTTTTAACTTAATGTCTTTTCTTGGCAACAGCCAAGCTGAATCGTGCCACTTTGAAAATTCTTGCTCCGTGTCTGGAACAAGTTGGATGATTGAAATGATCCCTGGGATTGTGTTTAATGCACCTGGGAACAATCGAGCAAGCAGTATGTCAGCTGCAGCGGCAGCCTCATTAATCCCAGCATGACTGGGGAGCATAAAAGGGGGGAGAACAGTTGCTTTCGAGATGGTGATGGAGGGAAGACAGACAGCCCTCCGACACTGGAGCAGTTTGGCGAGCTAGGGACCAATTGCAGCTGGGATGTCATTGCAGATGAACAGAGCAGAGACAGATATTTCGATTAATTTGCTTTCGAATTAAGTAGGCTTGAACGAATGTCGCAAGGAATTGGGGAGCCGCAGGTAATTTTTGGGTGAAAACAGCAAGTGCGCTGGGAATTTGTAAAATGCAGATGGCATCGCAGGAGTAAAGAGCGTCCTATCAGTTTGTGTAAGAATAATAAGAGAGTGCAACATGACCGAAAGTAGTTTGAAAGTGCTGTTATACAAAAATACTGTAGGATAAATTATGTTTTTTGACGCTTCAGCGCAGTTAGCCACTTCAACTTGATTCCATGGCGCTGCTGGGCCTGTTTAGCTCAGTGGGCTAGACAACTGGTTTGTAAAGCAGAACAAGACCAGCAGCGCTGGATCCATTCCCATACCAGCCTCCCCGAACAGGCGCCGGAATGTGTCGACTAAGGGATTTTCTATGTAACTTCATATTTGTGACAATAAAAGATTATTATTATGATGGGAGCTTGACTCAACCAGGTGTTGGATTATGTTAACACCATAGGCCAGTGGACGAATAGAGTGATGGAAGTAAACAAAATAGGAAAATCTGCCAAAGGAATATTTCATGTGGCTAATACAATTGTGAACATAATACAATTTAGATGTTTCAGAGGAGAAAAGCGCAATATAAATAAGAGCAAAACAGGAAAATACAGACAGGCAGGTATATAGATAGAAAGACAGAAGACAGCGTATATATATATATATATATATATATATTATAGATAGATAGATAGATACGTAGATAGATAGATATTTTTACAAGCATGGTTGTAAAACGTTAAGCACATCAAAGGGTACGCCCGCATAGTCGGTAATAAACAGACTGTTTCAATTCGTCTCAGCTGGTGATGGCAGATACAGTATTTACTTATCCTTTGTTAAATAAGTTATGCAAGTATTACGTTGTTACTATGGGTTATTCCGTGGAACGTTACCAGTTGGCAAATAATTCGAAATAATAATTTGGAACAAAATTCGCAGTCCATTGGACCAATATGGATTAACATAAAGGAACGCAACTCGGTAACTGAAGGAGAAATCCTATTTAATCAGATTCATGAAGTTTGATGATAAGGTGCCAGAGAGTGTTAATGAGGATGCTACGGCTGATGTGGTTTTTCTGGACTTCCACTATATATATATGTTAAAGGGTCACATAGGATTATCAGGGAAGCTAAGTAATCAAATGGACGAATGCTGCAAGCATGGGCAATTGACTGTTTGACTGGAAACATCTAGCAGTGTTAAATAATCGGGATTCGTTATTTTTCAATGGAAGAAGAGATACTCTGCATTTCAAAATGGTCATTATTTTCCTGAAAGAGATATCAATTAGCCAGTCGTGATATCAAGGTTACAATTTCAAACTGCAATTTTAAAAAAAAGCTTGAAGAGCAGTCCACAACGGAACATGTAAACTGCAAGAAGACATCGAGAGACTGGTGCAATGGAAGCAACAGAGCAGATAACATGTAACACAGGAGAATATGAAGTGACTGTTGGAAATAAAGTAATCAGACGTGCACAACAGGAGGATATGCAATGCCTCATAGCACGTTGTTGTAAAAAGCTGTGCGTATTGAAGAACAGCTATTGTTGCAATATAAGCACAGCGGGCAGCATGAAATGCCATTCTCCCACAACCGACAAGGCTAACATCACCGCATTATGTGCATTTTGTCATCAGGACACCATGATTGGTGGCATACTGGACAGTGAAGAAGGTTATCTAGGACTGCAAAGGGATCTTGATCAATTGGGCTAGTGGACTGATGAATGGCAGATCAACTTTACTTTAGATAAATGTGAGGAGATATATTTTGGTCGATTGAATTGGGGCAGTTAATGGTAGGGAGTTGGGGATAGTTACAGAACAAAGAGATCTCGGGGTACATGTTCATAGAACAAAGAACAAAGAAAAGTACAGCACAGGAAAGGGCCCTTCGGCCCTCCAAGAACTACCATGCAGCCAGTCTGAACTAAAATCTTCTAAATTTCCTCGGTCCGTATCCATCTATTCCCATCCTATTCATGTATTTGTCAAGATGCCCCATAAATGTCACTACCGTCCCTGCCTCCACCACCCCCTCCGGCATCTAGTTCCAGGCACCCACTACCTTCTGTGCAGAAAACATGCCTCGTACATCTCCTCTAAACATTGTCCCTCACACCTTAATCCTCCGCCCCCTAGTAATTGACCCCTCTACCCTGTGGAAACGCTTCCGCCAATCCACTCTGTCTATGCCCCTCATAATTTTGTAGGCCTCTATCAGGACGCCCCTCAATCTCCGTCGTTCTAGTGAGGACAAACCGAGTTTTTTCAACCACTCCTGATAGTTAATGCCCTCCATATCAGGCAACATCTTGGTAAATCTCTTTGCACCCTCTCTAAAGCCTCCACATCCTTCTGGTAGTGTGGCGACCACAATTGAACACGATACTCCAAGTGTGGCCTAATTGAGGTTCCGTACAGCTGCAACATGGTTTGCCAATTCTTATACTCAATGCCCATGCCAATGAAGGCAAACACGCTGTATGTCTTCTTGACTACCTTCTCCACCTGTGGTGCCCCTTTCACTGACCTGTACACCTGTATACCTAGATCTCTCTGCCTTTCAATACTCTTGAGGGTTCTACCATTCACTGTATATTCACTACCTGCAGTAGATCTTCCAAATGCATTACCTCACATTCGTCCTGATTAAACACCATCTGCTGTATCCTCTGACAGTCCTCATCGCTATCCGCAATTCCACCTACCTTCGTGCCGTCTGCAAACTTACTAATCAGACCAGTTACATTTTCCTCCAAATCATTTATGTATACTGCGAACAGCAAAGGTTCCAGCACTGATACCTGCAGAATACCACTAGTCACCGCCCTCCAATCAGAAAAGCACCCTTCCATTTCTACTCACTACCTTCTATGACCTAGCCAGTTCTATATCCACCTTGCCAGCTCACCCCTGGTCTCGTATGACTTCACCTTTTGTACCAGTCTACCATGACGGACCTTGTCAAAGATTTTAGTGAAGTCCATATAGACAACATCCACTGTCCTACCTACATCAATCATCTTTGTGACCTCTTCGAAAGACTCTATCAAGTCAGTGAGACACGACCTCCCCTTCACAAAACCGTGCTGCCTCTCACCAATACATCATTTTCTTCCAAATGGGAGTAGATCCTGTACTCCAAAGCTCCTTTGAAGTTGGAGTCGCAGGTGGACAGCGTGGTGAAGAAGGCATTCAGCGTGCTTGGTTTCATTGGTCGGAACATCGAATACTGGAACGTCTTGCTGAAGTTGCACAAGATAATGAATTAAATGAAAATTGCTTATTGTAACAAGTAGGCTTCAAATGAAGTTACTGTGGAAATCCCCTAGTCACCACATTCCGGCGCCAGTTCGGGGAGGCTAGTACGGGAATTAAACCTTGCTGCTGGCCTGCCTCGGTCTGCTTTAAAAGACAGCTCTTTAGCCCAGTGAGCTAAAACAGCCTCAGATAATAGTGAGGGCACACTTGGAATACAGTACAGTTCTGGTCACCGTATTGTTGAAAGGATATTATTAAACTAGAAAGAGTGCAGAAGAGATGTAATCTAAGATGAAGCTGTTTCCTTATTTAATGCAGCAAGCGGATTAGATCTGGAAGGAACATTGCAGGGAGGTGATGGATAAGGATCAATCGTGTTTCCTAGAAGCTAATTTGACGAATGATGGGAGAGAAACTGGCTTGTCCAGTGGGCGAATGCGGGAGGAGTGACTGGTTGAGTTACTTTTGCTGAACAGCTGAATGGACCGTGTGGAACGCGCGCCTTCTTCCTGTGCTGCGTCAACATCCCTTTATTCTCAGTCTGGAGAGATTCAGCGAACTCACCCGAGCAGACCACATGGACGTCATTCTGGTGTGAGCAGTTAAATTGTTCCGCGGATGAAAGCGGACACTCCCACAACCGGGATTCATTCCCGCGGCACCTGTAGTTCTCCTTCCATATAGGACCGGTTCCCTTTCCAAACAGAGCGCATCTCGGGATGTCCTTCACCGCCCCGCACTGCAGATGCTCACAGATCACACTGGCGGCTTCTAAACCAAAGTGAACATCACACAGCGTCCCCCATTGCTCTCCATGCAGTACTTCCACCCGACCGGAGCATCTGTCCTCACCACCAACCAATCGAGGTCCATGGTTCCCTGTTTGGATCAAAATAGAAAGACACAAATAACTGGATATCTGATCATTAGAAGCAGATGGTGAAATGTCGAGATGGCCATAGGTTGATCCCATTATTTGCCCCAGGATTCTGTCGACTACGTGCCCGGTTGCGGAAATTTGATCGATCTTCCTTTGCTGGTGGGGGGGGGGGGGGGGGATGGAATAGGACCTCAATCCTAAAGGGCCTTCAATAACAATGCAAGGAGATGGTGATTCGGTCACTAGAGTTTTGGTCAGAAACCATCGACATCCCACTGGCTACTTCCAGGAATAATCTATTGGCCTTGGAATGCTTTACGTAAATAAATCATATCTGACATTAATAAATATATTGTTCGACCAGAATTATAAAACTGTCTTGCAGAATTTCTATCAGGTAGATTCATTCAGTTTAGATGTGTAAAATGTTAAATTAATTCGCTGATAGGCAGCATGGTGGCGCCTTGGTTAGCATTGCTTCCTCACGGTGCGGAGGTCCCAGGTTCGATCTCGGCTCTAGGTCACTGTCCGTGTGGAATTTGCACATTCTCCCCGTGTCTTCGTGTGTTTCACCCCCACAACCCAAATATGTGCAGGCTAAATAGCCCCTTAATCTCGAGACGTCGCATTTATGCTTCATCCCGCTTGTTCCTGTGAAAGTAATTGAAAATGTCACTATTGAACGACTGCTCTCCACATGGACAAGGTCCATTTGCAATCTATGGGAGCGTCTCTAATTGGGTAATGTGTAGGTACTCTAATTGGCAGGATGTGACTCGTGGTTTACTGCAGGGATCTATATTGGGTCCAATTCTTAACAATATTCATCAGTAACGTGGATAGCACAGAACAACATATATCCAAATTTGCTGGTGATACAAAGTCAGATGGCATTGTCGACATGGCAGATGGTAGCAGATATTGGCAGACGACACAAATGGGCAAAATTGTGACAGGTGGAATTCAATGTCTTCAAGTGTGAGGTTATCCATTTTGGACCAGAAAAGCATCTGACAGATTACTTTCTAAATGGAAAGACGTCGACGTCCAAAACTTTGGAAATACAAGTGCAGAGATCATTCATACACCACGAACAAGTGCAAAAAATTATTAGCAAGGCTAACGGAATGCTCGAAGACTGGCGTGTAAATACATTTCGTTATGCTGCAGCTGCATCAAACCCTAGTTCGACCCATTTGGAGTACTGGCAGCATCAGAGGAATGGCCATTTAGCCTTGGAGGGAGTGAGGCACAGGTTTACAAAACATATACCTGGACGACAGGGGTGAATTTAGGACGAGGTTTTAAGAAAATTAGGTATTTTCCGTTAGAATTTAGAAGGTCAAGTGCTCATCTGATCAAAGTATTCCAGATATTGAGGGCAAAACACGGTAAATAAAGGTAAACAATTTCCACTGGTTGCGGATTCCAAAAGTAGGGGGCATTGTTGCAAAATTAGGAGTGGACGGTTCAGGAGAAATGTTAGGAAGCTCTTCTTTACTCATATCGTTGTAGAGGTTTCGAACTCTATCCCACAAATACATTTGTATCCAGAACAGTTGTAAGTTTTAAATATGAGATAGATATATTTCCCTTGAGCAAAATTATTTGGGGATATGGCCAAAGGCAGGTACGCGGAGTTAGGTCACAGATCAGCCCTTAACGTATTACATGGCGGGACATGCTCAAGAGACTGAATGGCCTAGCCCTGATCCTATGACAATTGCAAATTGCTACTCCTGTAGCTGACTTTCGCCAATAAAGTCCTTCTCTAAAATAAGAACTGTTATTAACGAAGCAGTTTGTGTTGTTTATCTGCACTTGTAGTTCGTGACGTGACCCTTGTTAGTGACATAAAGCAAGACTGGTTAGTTTTTAAGCCAGGCTTCTGTCGAATGTGAAAGCGAAACCCGTTTACACCGCAGACACCTGTCCTTTTGCAGAACAAAAGCTGAAATTTTCAAATTTGTAATTTTTAAATACACGGGAATAAGATTAAAGTGAGTCCAAAACAGTCAACATCTGGGAACTGTCAGATCACGTTTAGATATGGACACTTTCGAGAGAATAAGTGAATACTTGTTTCTTTCAGTTTTCGAAATATTAGCGGAAATTCTCTGTTTCTCAGTGGGTTTCTACTCACCGGAACAGATCACACTGATATCGTTCCTGTGGCTGCAACCCTGGTGATTTACTGCAGACAGAGGGCAGTCATTTAGGTTTGTCTCGTTTCCTTTACAATCGAAGCTGTCCTTCCGTATAAGCCCAGAACCCTCGCCAAAATATGCGCCTCCTGGCATGCGTACTGCGACTCCACAGTGCCGGTGAGCACAGACCACATTAGCGTCATTCCAATCCCAGTGACGATCACACACTGTTTCCCAGGTTGCACCGTTACTGATCTCCAGTCTCCCCGAGCAAAAGTTGTGTCCCGATTCAAGTCGAGGAATTAAGTGGGCTGACCAACAATATATCAATCGAATTCCAGTGATTAGTATATTAATACAAGTCTGATGTATTATAATCAATCAGGTTTATTGCTCAAGCTACTTCAATTCTTATCCAATACCTTATGTGACCTTCAGCCTCGAATGTTATTGTTTATCCAGTGAGTTCACACTTCTGATCTTTGCGTTATTTGTTGTAAACTCAGATATTTGGCTTCGGTTTAATTTTATACAAGCGCTATGTCACAAGTGAGAACTCGCTTAATTGTCGACTAGAAGATGCGGATGAAAATATTCCACTCTACCTCTGATTTTCTAGCTGCCACGTTACCTTCAGCAACTGCCCGCCCCATCCATGTTCTCCTCCAGAAAACAGAGGCAGGCAAGGGGTCGCAGGAAACTCCCTCACCCATCCTTCATTTAAGGAGGCGGCACAGTAGCCCAGTGGCTAGCACTGTGGCTCCTCAGCTCCAGGGTACCATGTTCGTTTCCGAACTTGGGTAATTGTGCGGAGTCTGTGCGGAGTCTGCACGTTCTCCCCATGTCTGCGTGGATTTCCTCCGGTTTCCTCCCACAAGTCCCGAAAGATGAATTGGACATTCTTAATTCTCCCTCTGTGTACCCGAACTATCGCCGGAATGTGGCGACTAGGGACGTTTCACAGTACATTAATTGCAGTGTTAATGTGAGCCTGTTTATAGATTTTCGTCGAACTTACAGTGCAGAAGGAGCTCATTCGGCCCTTCGAGTCTGCACCGACTCTTCGAAAGAGAACCCGACCCAAGTTCCACACCTTCACCCTATCCCCACAACCCAGTAACCCCACCCAACAGTAAGGGCAATTTTGGACACTAAGGGCAATTTATCATGGCCAATCCTCCTAACCTGCACATCTTTGGACTGTGGGAGGAAACCGGAGCGCCCGGAGAAAACCCACGCACACACGGGGAGGATGTGCGGACTCCACACAGACAGTGACACAAGCTTGAATCGAACCTGTGACCCTGGAGCTGTGAGGCAATTGTGCTAACCACAATGTTACCGTGCTGCCCCCTTGTGACAATAAAGAATTCTGCTATCACTAAAGGATACAAAGAATATTGTCCGAACACATTGTCTCCCCCACGATTAACCCACCTCATCACACACGTATATGACTTTAAGTTAATGCAACACATTTATTTTGAATAATCAGGGAAATAAATACATTTACATCCTTTTACAATGTACAGGCCCTTGAGAAAACTAACCCCTATCGCAGTGTGGGAAGAGGCAATTCTAACATTTCCTTACCGGAACACATAATCTTGACATCTTCATGATGCCCGCAGTCATGTTCTCCCCAGGGGTCTGAGGAACAATTCCAGAGAAATGGTTCGTCACCAGAGCACTGCACCTCATCCAACCAAATTGGTCCCGATCCTGGTCCAGACGAAACATGGGACGCATCCCATGCATTTCCACAACCGAGTTGCCGGCAAACCACTCCTGTGTCAACATTGCCCCATTTGTCATCACAAACTGTGCCCCACTGTCCACGATAAAATATCTCCAATCGTCCAGCACAGCGGCTTCCACCTTCGGACAGTCTTAACTGAAGATTTTCTGTCAGAGAAAGGATTACGTTTCACAAACGGTAAATTCTTCAGTCAATATCAGCTTAACCATCCAGAAAAAATACGAATTATGTATCACGTCCACGAATGGGTATGAAGCTGCATCCCCAGCATCTGCCAACACGAACCTATTGCTTAGAAATGGTTCTCTGTCTCGGCTGATCTATATTGTTCTGATGTCCAAAATGGGCCTCTTGCCACACCACGTCGCTTACATTCACTGACTACAAGCAAATCCACCCATTCCTCCAGTTTTTACTGTAATCTATTATCTTCAGAAACACCTGCTGTCGCCAAGTCCATTTCGGAAAATTTGGGGGCAAATACAGTTTTGCAGAATTTAGTATTGTTTCAATAAATCTTTCTCTCATGTTGATGGCAGTTGAATTTAGGTCACTGCTCGAGCAGAAACATTATCTTCTTTTTAAATTCCAATCAATCAAACAGTTGTCCAGAAGAAGGAGTTCTGTAAATTACGCGCCACTCGATTATTGACCGAAAAATAAAACATTTTTTTCAGATGCTGCGGACTGTTATACGCGTTCAATTCCTCGAGATTCGATCTACATCGTGTTTCGGCCTGTCTCTGTGTATGGAAACATTATATAACATGAAATTCTCTAAAGAGATCCAATCAATTGTGTGGGTTTAGTGAACTTAATCTCTCTAGTACTTAATAAAATTCCTCGAGTAGTGAACACTGTAAGAAGTCTTAAAACACCACATTAAAGTCCAACAGCTTTGTTTCAAACGCGAGCTCAGGTCCTGGGGAAGGAGAAGTGCATCGAAAGCTGTTGTTCGAAACAAACCTGTTGGGTTTTAACCTGGTGTTGTAAGAGTTCTAACTGTGCTCACCCCAGTACAACGCCTGGCATCGCCAAATCGAGTAGTGAACAACTGTTAACTGTTTCATATTTCTGAAGTAATTGACTGAAGCCTACATATTAGTGATTTGTGTATCTGAGCCATTAGAACATGCTGCGCATTTCTAGCTGTCCTTGCGAAAGGGCTCATAGATTGTCTGCTTGAAACGTTGCATTCCCTCTGATGAGTTATCTTCATTTCGGATATTGGAGCGGAATCCTGATTATGTGAAGCACTGAGGATGACATGTGCAATCTAAGGATGACAGGTACAATGTGGGAATGATATGTCCAATCTGAAGATGACATGTACAATGTGAGCATGACATGTACAATCTGAAGATGACATGTACAATGTGAGGATGACATGTACAATCTGAAGATAACATGTACAATGTGAGGATGACATGTACAATCTGAAGATGACATGTACAATCTGAAGATGGCATGTGAAGTATTAAATTGTTGTGAATTGCAGGATCCAGATATCCTGGAGGTGGTGAATTTATCATGAACCTGCTGTGCTTGTCCTGCTAGTCGATATAAGTTGCGATATTCGAAGAGTTCACTTGGCAAAGCACGGTAACTGAATGTGGCCGACCTGCTAATGACGAACATTATCCGAATATATCGCTGTTTCTTATTTATTAAAACATTACTAATCCGGTACTGTGGACAGCATTTTATTAGTCGTGTATCAGGTTATGCTGGAGAGATTTTGGTGAACCAGGTGTTGAAGTGCTCGTCACAGACTATTCAGATTCTGACGAGCTTCATGAGCCTTCATTTTGTCATCGATGAGGAATACAAGACAGTGGGATGGGGCTACTGTACCTGGGCTCGGATCCCAGACATCAGGCATAAGACTTGAGGAACCCTGGTTCAAATCCCACAATGATATATGATGCCATTTGATTCCAATTAAATCTGGAATTAAATGTCAGATAATGACATTAACATAAAATTCATCTGGTTCACTAAATACCCCTCAGGAAATTTGCCACACTCACCTCTTCTGCATGCACCCGGATCCACAATAATGAAATTAACTCTTAAATCCTATCTAAAATGCACTAGCGAACAATAAGGTCAAGGGGTAATTATTTATGCACAATAAAATTCAGAACCCGGCCAACGATACAAAAATCGCATGACTGAATAGAACAATCCCACGACATGGAGGCTTCAGATAGACTGAGTATATAGAATTTGTTACTGGCTGCATCTGCGTGATTTAGTGACGTTAGTTCGGATATTGTGTTTTGTCAAATACCGGCTGTAATACATAGAGAACATTTTCTGAACACTATTCCCTCGTGATTGTGAGTCTCTTTAATCTTTTTTTTAGCAATTTAGATTACCCAATTATTTTTTCCAATTACGGATTTAGCATGGCCAATCCAACTACCCTGCACATCTTTTGAGTTGTTGGGGCGAAATCCACGCGCACACGGGGAGAATGTGCAACCTCCACATGGACCGTGACCCAGTGCCGGGATTCGAACCCAGATCCTCAGCTCCGTAGGCAGCAATGCTAACTACTGTGCCACCGTGCTGCCCTGAGCCTTTTTAATCTTAGTTGGCCTTATGCTTACTGGGTATACTGCCTTCATGTTAATCACAAATAATTTAATTTTTCCTTTGCATCTGCGTGGGTTTCCTCCGGGTGCTCCAGTTTCCTCCCATTGTCCTAAGATGTGCAGCTACGGTGTGTCCGTGTTTACGGGGAAGTGGGTCGAGGTGGGTGCTCTTTAAGAGGCTCAGTGCACTTTCGATGGGCCTACTGCCCTCCTTCAGCACTGTCAGAAGTTCTTGATTAACTTTCAGAACGCAAACTGAGCCTCGTTAAGTTTGTTATTATTGACTGCCAACTGGAATAATGTCAATGTTACATTGCAACAAGCTGTGAGGATCGGGGTGTAACGGTGAACAGTAATTTATCGGATAGGATCTTCTCTACTTTTGACAAACGAGATACATCTTGCCTATTTTCCACATTGTCAGTTTAAAGTCAAAATCGCAGCTATACTGGGACAGGATGATCAGTGGGGCAGTGATTCCGGCGCACAGTTCTTCACTAATTTGTCCCTATTTATTCTCTAGTCCAGGCCATTAACAATGCCAGTTCACAGAGCATGCTGTCTCATATAGAACATATAACATAGAACGATACAGCGCAGTGAAGGCCCTTCGGCCCACGAAGTTGCACCGACATGGGAAGTCAAAAACTAAAGGCCATCTAACCTACACTATGCCATTATCACCCATATGCTTATCCAATAAACTTTTAAATGCCCTCAAAATTGGCGACTTCACTACTGTTGCAGATAGTAAGACCTCACCATCCTTTGCGTAAAAAACCTACCTCTGACGTCTGTCCTATATCTATTACCCCTCAATTTAAGGCTATGTCCCCTCATGCTAGCCACCTCCATCCGCGGGAGAAGGCTATCACTGTCCACCCTATCTAACCCTCTGATCATTTTGTATCTCTCTATTAAGTCACCTCTTAACCTTCTCTCTAACGAAAACAATCTCGTCCATCAGCCTTTCCTCATAAGATTTTCCCTCCATACCAGGCAACATCCTGGTAAATCTCCTCTGCACCCGTTCCAAAGCTTCCACGTCCTTCCTATAATGAGGCGACCAGAACTGTACGCAATATTCCAAATGCGGCCGTACCAAAGTTTTGTACAGCTGCAACATGACCTCATGGCTCAGGAACACAATCCCTCTACCAATAAAGGCCAACACACCATAGGCCTTCTTCACAACCCTATCAACCTGGGTGGCAACTTTCAGGGATCTATGTACATGGACACCGAGATCCCTCTGCTCATCAACACTGCTAGTAATTTTACCATTAGCCAAATATTCCGCATTCCTGTTATTCTTTCCAAAGTGAATCACCTCACACTTCTCTACATTAAACTCCATTTGCCACCGTTCAGCCCAGCTCTGCAGCTTATCTATGTCCCTCTGTAACCTGCAACATCCTTCCATACTGTCTACAACTCCACCGACTTTAGTGTCGTCTGCAAATTTACTTACCCAACATTCTGTGCCCTCCTCAAGTTCATTTATAAAAATGACAAACAGCAACGGCCCCAGAACAGATCCTTGTGGTATGCCACTCGTAACTGAACTCCATTCTGAACATTTGCCATCAACCACCACCCTCTGTCTTCTTTCAACTGGACAATTTCTGATCCACATCTCAAAATCACCCTCAATCCCCAGCCTCCGTATTTTCTGCAATAGACGACCGTGGGGAACCTTATAAAATGCTTTACTGAAATCCATATACACCACATCAACTGCTCTACCCTCGTCTACCTGTTCAGTTACCTTCTGAAAGAACTCAATAAGGTTTGTGAGGCATGACCTATCCTTCACAAAACCATGCTGACTATCCCTAATCATATTATTCCTATCTAGATGATTATAAATCGTATCTCTTATAATCCTCTCCAAGACTTTACCCACAACAGACGTGAGGCTCACCGGCCTATAGTTACCGGGGTTATCTCTACTCCCCTTCTTGAACAAAGGGACCACATTTGCTATCCTCCAGTCCTCTGGCACTATTGCTGTAGCCAATGATGACATAAAAATCAAAGCCAAAGGCTCAGCAATCTCTTCCCTGGCATCACAGAGAATCCTAGGATAAATCCCATCAGGCCCCGGGGACTTATCTATTTTCACCTTGTTCAGAATTGCCAACACTTCTTCCCTACGCACCTCAATGCCATCTATTCTAATAGCCTGGATCTCAGCATTCTCCTCCACAACATTATCTTTTTCCTGAGTGAATACTGACCAAAAGTATTCATTTAGTATCTCGCTTATCTCCTCAGCCTCCACACACAACTTCCCACCACTGTCCATGACTGGCCCTACACTTATCCCAGTCATTCTTTTATTCCTGACATACCTATATAAAGCTGTTGGGTTTTCCTTGATCCTACCTGCCAAAGACTTCTCATGTCCCCTCCTTGCTCGTCTTAGCTCTCTCTTTAGCTCCTTCCTCACTTCCTTGTAACTATCAAGCGCCCCAACTGAAACTTCACGCCTCATCTTCACATGGGCCTTCTTCTTCCTCTTAACAAGAGATTCCACTTCTTTGGTACACCACGGTTCACTCGCTCGACCCCTTCCTCCCTGCCTGACTGGTACGTACTTATCAAGAACATGCAATAGCTGTTCCTTGAACAAGCTCTACATATCCAGTATGCCCAACCCTTGCAGCCTACTTCTCCAACCTACACATACTAAGTCGTCTAATGGCATCATAATTACCCTTCCCCCTGCTATAACTCTTGCCATGCGGGGTATACTTATCCCATTCCATCACGAACGTAAAGGTCACCGAATTCTGGTCACTGTTTCCAAAGTGCTCAACTACCTCCAGATCTAACACCTGGCCTGGTTCATTACCCAAAACCAAATCCAATGTGGCCTCGCCTCTTGTTGGCCTGTCAACATATTGTGTCAGGAAACCCTCCTGCACACATTGTACAAATAACGACCCATCTAATGTACTCGATCTATATCTTTTCCAGTCAATATTTGGAAAGTTAATGTCTCCCATAACAACTACCCTGTTACTTTCGCTCGTTTCCAGAATCATCTTCGCCATCCTTTCCTCTACATCCCTTGAACTATTAGGTGGCCTATAGAAAACTCCCAACAGGGTGACCTCTCCTTTCCTGTTTTTAACCTCAACCCATACGACCTCGGAAGAAGAGTCCCCATCTAGCATCCTTTCCGCCACCGTAATACTGTCCTTGACTAGCAGCGCCACACCTCCCCCTCCTTTTTTTGCCCCCTTCTATGAGCTTACTAAAACACCTATGGAGTGAATCGCCGTAAGTCAGCATATTACAAATATCATCTTCTCACCTATTGCCCTTTGATAAACAAGGATCATTCCAAACTATTCCTTGTCAAATCAATTAACTTCAAACTAAAATGAAATCTGTTCAATTTAATATGGGAGTAGCTGGTACCGAATACCCTTTGGCCATTAACATACAAACTACCTCACTTCCATCCTTCACTGCAGAGTATTTAAAACTGTTGCTTCACAGCTCCACGGTCCCCAGGTTCGATTCACGGCTTGGGTCACTGTTTGTGCGGAGTCCGCACGTTCTCCCCGTGTCTGCGTGGGTTTCCTGCAGGTGTTCCGCTGACCTCCAAATGTCCGTGCGCCTCCAGGATAAAAGTTAGCCTAATTGCGGAAGTACAGAGTGGCCATTGAGGCCTCAATAAATCCAGTTGGCCTGTATAAATTTTCTAAATGGTGGCGAGTTAATTTAAAGACATGTTTTAATGTGAGGACAAGGGACGGCCTGATAGAAAAATGTCCTCTGGTCATATTCACGGGAAATTGTGGCTGCTGAATCGGGAATGAAAATGAAAATTCATCGCAAGACCTGAGGATTAGTGAATCCAATTCCTATAATTTCAATGCCAATTACACGTTGTTTTTCACGAGAAATGTGGTCAATTTATTAATAAAATTCGTCATATATTTTGAACCAGGGGACGTGCGGAGAAGGACCGATACAAGGCAATTGGCATCAGAATCTAATAGGACTGGAAGAGACACGTATTGATGATCCCAGTAGTTTGATCGGTGGATACATTCGCTGAGGGTCTGGTCCGGGCTTTTCATGGGCAGTGCGGGCAGACACGTGCAAGACTGCAGAACAAGAAACTAGATTCGAGCTTGCTAAATTTTACTTGCGAGAGAGTTTCGAATTGACGGTTTGATTGACTAATACGCTCGTTTAAACAGTGCTGTCGAAACAATGAACACAGGCGCTCAGTCGAGCTGAAAATAAATATCCTCTGTTGATTGCTATATTGAAGAATTCAGGGCTGGATTAAGATGGCAACATTTCTAGTGGCGCAAATTAATTAATGCGGCTTTCGGTGAAGTCCAAATGGAATGTTCTTTCTGTTTTGGAAATGTGCCGAGTTACAGATTGCGACTGGACCCATTGGAAGGCATTTGTCAATTCTATGTGATAGTATCACACCCGGTGGCAGTGGAAATAGACTATATTTCAGGTGAAGGAACCTTAGAACATAGAACAGTACAGCACAGAACAGGCCCTTCGGCCCTCAATGTTGTGCCGACCCATGATCACCCTACTCAAACCCACGTATCCACCCTATAAACCGTAACCCAACAACCCCCCCCTTAACCTTACTTTTATTAGGACACTACGGGCAATTTAGCATGGCCAATCCACCTAACCCGCACATCTTTGGACTGTGGGAGGAAACCAGAGCACCCGGAGGAAACCCACGCACACAGGGGGAGGACGTGCAGACTCCACACAGACAGTGACCCAGCCGGGAATCGAACCTGGGACCCTGGAGCTGTGAAGCATTTATGCTAACCACCATGCTACCCTGCTGCCCTTGTACCTCTGCCAGGCCAGTTCTTCATAACGTTCAGGACTGACATGACGAACGAAGAGAGAAGCAAAGACCATTATGGATTGCAAGATATTTCCAGATTTTTAGCTTAGTTTGTAACCTGAACAAGTACAAAATGCAGGGGCTGAATGTCAATTTCATCTTCACGTTATCACTGATTTGTGTGGTTGGAAATCGTTGTTCCTCTGGCGCCAGCCAATGTTTGCCTGCATCTGATTCCTCACAATATGCTTTTAAGTAATGCCACTTATTTTCGTTCTTCAGGAAGGAATATATGTTTCTTATTTGAAATGTAATGAAATGAAAGTCGCTTATTGTCACGGATATCATTCAATGAAGTTACTGTGAAAAGCCCCTAGTCGCCACATTCCGGCGCCTCTCTGGGGAGGCTGGTACGGGAATCGAACCGTGCTGCTGGCCTGCTTGGTCTCCATTAAAAGCCAGCGATTTAGCCTGGTGGGCTAAACCAGCCCCTTCTTACTTGCCAAGTTACCTGAAATGGCTAAATGAAGCTGTGCGGGAGGATAGGATGTCTTTGTGCTTTGGAAGAGAGCAGTGAAGAATTAATTGTACCATCAAAATGTATGATGTGTATGCTGAAGAGTTTCCAATGCGCAGATGTTAGTATACATGAAATATACAGTAAAACTATTGGTGGAACGATTAGAGGGACGTACGCATCTGGACCTCAATATCTGTGACACAAATCCCGGAAAGAGTTAACATGCACCGGCATTTCGATCTAGAGACATGGAGATGTGAATTGGTCTAAAATTGAAAATGTATTATTCAGAGTGTTAAGTACATCAAGGGTCAAATGGCAGCCTTGTGTGTGTTAAATGTTTTAATGTTTCTTACGGTAGCTTTCATTGGAAAGCGGATGGGAAGCGGACAATGGATAATTTGTTTTTTTAAAAAAATGCGAGTTTCTGTATTCAATGCAAATGCTAACGCAAACAAATGCCACATAACGTGACAATAAAGTGCATTACCTGACGGGCGATCTTGGCTGTTCCCAGGTTCATCTGAAATGAGATGCCAAAAATTAGAGTTGGCTGAGGTCAGAAATTATTGAAACTTTCACGCAGAATTGTCACACATGCAGGAAAATGTAAAAGGGCAACTTCTACCAATCTGTGGAATGAATTACCGAGAGGGATTTGTGATCTACTTTGCAATACAGGTCATATAGTTTAGACTGTGTTTTTAAAAAAATCCATTGGACAATGCGCCTTAAGCACTTGAGCCCGGGTCAAACCAAGAAGGGATAATTTATTAAAATGATGCAAAGTCAAAGAAATTGAATGGTGAATTCCGAGGCCAGGAGAAAGCCAAGTCGATGGAAGGCAGAGTTCTATACAGTGTTGCATAGAACCAACTAGGGCGGGCACATGGTTTTCCCGTTAACAGAGGGAAATAAAAATAATTACTTTTCCTGTCTCACTCTCCTCGAGTCTCAAATTCCAATAGATACTGAAAAATATGACTGAAATTTACATTGAATAGTTTGTTCCAAACCATTAATTAGAATGTTAGTAATTCAGCTTAACCTCTCTCATCCGGTCTCAGCAATGAAAGGAAAGCAGCACACAGTAATATAAGAAACAATTTTAAACTGACGGTACAATGATGGGAGAAATTTGTCACAGACTGTGGCTGGGACACGAATTCTGGAATGAGAGAAAACGTCACACATGGTTCATTTCGTCGAAGAGGGGTGACTTAAAAAGAATAAAACGCATTCAATGCAGAAATAAAACGGGAATCGTGACCAAAAATAAATTGAAGTGCGTTATCAATAAGAATAATTATTCCACATTCAGTTTTCATTTCCAGTATTCAATTGTGATTCTAAATACACTCATCTACTGCTTTGTAATGCATTTTCTTTGCTGAAACATGCATCACTTCTTCTTCACGAGACGTGTAATCAAACTGGAGAGAAATATCTGAGATTAAAGTGTTCCTGTTTCCCTGTTTGAGCTGAGATCTACAAAACTGATTGGAAAAGCAGGGACCCCACAATTAAAGTGGGTCAAATGGAGGTGAAACCAACAATCCGAACTTGTTGCGACAATAGCGTGAACAGTATTTTTTAAAGTCAAAATGCATCATTACCCGTTAACACACTATGTTTAAAGGTTGCAGCTATTAGGCAATAGCCAAGGTAAATTGAATATTCTGAAGTGTTGGATAAAATACTCTGATCGCTAACTGTTTTTTTATACAAAGGGGTCGGTGATTTGTTGTTCAGCGCGACCAGATTAGATTCCTGGTGCGTCTCAGCATAGGTCACACCCGCACAACCCAAAGATATGCCGGGTAGCTGGATTGACCATGCAAAATTGTCCCATAATTTGAAAAGAAAGAATTGGGCCGTTTAAATATGGATGAAATTTTCCCGGTGTGTTGTGACCAGCTTTGCGGGAGTTCAGAGATGCACAAGGCAAATGACTTGCAAGTCAACGGACCGGCGATTGACTCTCCACGGTTTCGAAGAATTATGTTGTTGTGCAGCGTTTATTCTCGTGTTTCCTGAAGATAGTAAACTCCGAGTGAATTGGTATCTGCCAAAGTTAGCAAGGGAGTGGACATCGATAATGTTACTTAATGGATTCGGAAGGCGGAGAATATATAACTTGGAAAATTAAATAGCAATAATTTGGCAGTGTTTAAGGTTAGAGGGATAAATGCAGTAACTAGGACAAATCAAGATGATGAGTTCAGTGAATAGATGGATACCTAGTGGAATTATGTTTTACCTATTAGAGGAGTGTGGCTGAAAGAGAGATGGGACTATCAGCTCAAATGTGTTCACTACAAGTTTGCAGAACAGATATAGAGGGGATTGAATAAAGATGAACGTTGGCAATATCGGTCCAGGAAGCATTTTCAGCAGTGACCAGGGTTGTTATGTTTGAAACCGTCAATTGAAGACAGAATGATTGGACTAGGTAACAGAAAGGGTGATCAAAATATTGAGATTACACTACAAACCCCCAAATATTTAGAAGATTATAGAATAACTGAAAATATAGAACCATAGAATTTCCAGTGCAGAAGGAGGCCATTCGGTCTGTCGACTCTGCACCAGCCCTTTGAAAGTGCACCCTACTGAGACCCACGTCTCAACCATATCCCCAAACCCTGTAATCCGACCTCACCTATTTTGGACACAAAGGCGTAATTTAGTATGTCCAATCTACCTAACCTGGAAGTAATTACACTGTGGGGGAAGTAGGAGCAGCCGGAGGAAACCCACGCAGACATGATGCAGCAAAGTAACAAATGGTTTGTAAAAAGTAACATGTTGGTAAAGGTGGAAATTTTAACTACCGGGGCATGAGCTGTGACAATGGAACTCTGAACTGAACTGTTGTTCTGAATTTTTTCACGATAGACTTTCAGGCCGCCTAATCAGTGTCCAACAAAATGACATTTCAGAACGTTCTGGACATTGCTCAAGGAAATGAAGTGGAACAGGTAGAAGAGGAAGCAGTGGCAAAATACCAGTTGGCAATTATCACCATTTAGTTTGTTTTGACCAAAAGGTTTCTGATGTGAAAGTATGTAACATTTGCTCAAGTTGTCAGTTCTTGTAAGCAGAATACTACTGAACTGAAGATCCATTGAACAAAAGTCGGGTAGCAGCTTCTTAAAGACAAAGCAGTGGTACATATTCTCGAGACATGCAAAGGGCAGATTGCCTAACCGATAGACCATTGATGTCAATCGTCTTACAAGGCGAAATGAGGCAGATACGGAGAGCTTATGTCCATTAGAGTGCACTCAAGGCTAAAAAAAAGCAAGACGAATATAGCACGTGCAGCAGTGAATCAAAAATAAAATTAGTAAAACAACGTGATAACATGAAAAGAATGTTGACAAGCAAGCTTCAATGGAACACAACTATGGTTCACAATACCTTATGGAAAAATGATAATTAAGGAAATAATAAGGCATTCAACTAACAAGCGGGTGACTAGTATGCGAAATTAAGGATGTGGGTCTCATTGTAATCTCTGCCGCCTTCCTCGCAGTGTGGAATAATGGGGAGGCAGTGGCGTAGTGGAACACTGAAATAATTTGCCAGGGACCCAGCATAATGAGCTGGGGAACAATGTTCAACTCTCACCTCTGTAGATGGTGAAATTTAATTTCAATAAAACTCTGGATATAAAAGTCTAACGATGACCATGAAATCACAAAAAACGCCTGGTTCATTGCTGTCCTTTAGAGAAGGAAAGCTGCTGCCCTTACCTTGCCTGGCCTACATATAACTCCAGACTAATAATAATATAGTTGACTCTTAACTGCCCTCCTCAAAGGACTCTGAGTTTCGGACATAGTGGCGCATCGGGGAAGGTGCAATTTTATTGCAGGCGGTCACACCCGTAAATTAAGTCTTTCAAAATGGTCAGCAGTCAGGGACTGGACGGAGCAATGAGGCACGTGGACAAAAAAAATCGATTATTGTCACAAGAATCCCGAATTCAGGAATGTTCCTTGTCAAACAGGTATGAAGTAATTGTTCTTTGTCCAGATGAGGAAAAGGGCTTTGGGGAGGATCAGCGTGCTGACAACTGCACCGTGCTACACGTGTGGGCAGCAAAAAGACATGTGGAAGTTGTTGGAGATACGTTAATAGAGGGATTATTAACATCATTTGGAAACAGGATCGGGAGTCGGTATGGTACGTTGCCTGTCCAGTCACCTGGTGCGGGACATCTCTAACGGGCTTGAGAGGAGGAGAATCCAATTATTGTGTTCCAGATTGGGACAAACAACATAGGCGAGATAGGAAAGGTGACCTGTTCCGGGGATTTCAGGCACTTGGAACTAAATTCAAGAACATGTCCTCAAGGGCTATAATCTCAGGATTACTACCCAAGCCACTCGCGAATTAGCATAGGAATGAGAAAATTAGGGAAGGGAATAAGTAGCTGAAGGACTGGTGCGGGAAAGATCGGTTCCTTTTCATGGGACAGTGACATCTGTATAGGAACAGGTGAGTTCTGTACCGTTGGTACGGTCATCGCCTGAACTGATCGGCGACCAGTGACGCAGTGAAAATGATAAATAGGGTGGTCACAAAGACTTTAAACTCGCAACGGGTTGCGGGGGTGGGGTGGGGGGTAGGGGGGGGGGGTGGCTGAATCTCCGGGAAGGATAATGGCTAATGAGAAGCAAAGCGGCAGCTTAGAATGTGGGGGGAGGATTCAACTACAGGGGAACTGATGAAAAAAGTTAAAGGGAAGAATAATTCAGGCGATGTTATTAATGGAGGTGTTACGATTCAAAGAGAAGGTAAACAAACCTAGCATTAGAGCAACTTATCTGAATGTTAGTAGCATTCTAAACAAGGTGAAGTTGTTGATGGCACAAATCATTGCGAACGAGTGTGATTTAGTTACAGAGTCATGGTTGCAGTGTGGTCACGACTGACAGTTAAATATCCAGTGGTATCAGACAATTCGGAAGAACAGTCAGGAAGTTAAGGTGTAGCTCTGATATTTAAGGATGACATCAGGGCCGTACTGCGAGTTGATATTGGTTCTATGGAGAAAATGGTTGAATCCATTTGGGAGGAAATTAGAAATAGTAAGGAGAACAGGTCGCTGATTGGCGTAGTTTATTGACCACCAAATAATATTAGGGCAGTTGTCATGGAGGATTTTAAACTAAATGTCGATTGGACAAGCCAGGTTGTTCAAGGCAGCCTTGAGGAGGAGCTAATGGATGTATGTGCAACATTTTACACGAACAGTATGTAATGGAACCTACAAGGGAGCAAGCTAATCTCTATCTAGTCCTGTGTAGTGAGACAGGAATACATAATGCTCTAAAAGCAAATTACTGCGGATGTTGGAATCAGAAACGAAAGAGAAAATGCTGGAAAATCTCAGCAGGTCTGGCATGATCTGTAGGTAGAGAAACGCGCGAACGTTTCGAATCCAACGACTCTTTGTCAAAGCATTTGACTCTTTGTCAAATACGTAATGATCTCGTAGTTAGGGATTCTTTCGGAAGAAACAATCGTAGTATGGTTCAATTTAATACACAGATGAAAGGTGAGAAGGTAAAATCCAATGCTAGTGTCTTGCACTTAAACAAAGGAGACTACAGTTGGTAATAGGTTGGCGGGTTTTGGAGGATGGGCAGGAGAATGGAATTGAAACTAGCATTGGATCAGCCATGATCACATTGAGGGCGATTAGGCCCGCGTGGCTAAATTTCCTATTCCTGCTCCGAGGTGATGTTTTTTAGGGAGGAGATGATCTGGCTGATTTCGCAATCCAGCTCCAGGACTGTAACATCGTAGGTAGCAGATGAGGAACATATCAGCCATGATAGAATGGCGGAGCAGACTCGATGGGCCGAACAGCCTGATTCTGATCGTATATCTTATGAACTTGTGAACTTAAGAACAATTGGATGAGGGCGTGGTTTTCGAAGGTAGACTGGGAGCAACGACGTTATGGTGGGACAATGGAGGAACAGCGGAAGGCTTTCAATGCGGTTTTTCACAGTGCTCAGAAAACGTATATACCACTGAAAAGGACGGACTACAGGAAAAGGGCTAATCAGCCATGGATATCTAAGAAAATTAAGGAGGGTATCAACTTGAAAGAAAAGGCAGATAAAGTGAAAAAGATAAGTTGGAAACTAGAGGATTGGGAAATATTTAACTATCAAAAGAAAGCCACAAAGAAAAGCGATAAAAAATGTACAATATATTACGAGAGCAAACTAGGTCAAAATATTGAAGAAAAAAAACAGGTGCAAAATGTTTCTAAAAATGTATCAAAAGAAAAAGAGTGGTTGAGTCCTTTGGAGATTGAGGAGATTTAATAATGGGAAATCTGAAAATGTCTGAAACATTGAACAGGTATTCAATGTCGGTCTTCACAGTGGAAGATACAAATCACTTGCCAATAATTGACGGCAAATATGTTATGGCAGGTTAGGGTGTAATTACGATCATTATCATTAAGGAGGTAGTGTTTGGCAAGCTAATGGCGCTACACGGTGACAAAGATCGCAGATCACACTACGATTACTGGTAAAACCCAAAAATTATAGAGGGTCAGGGGGCTGAGTTGAGTATGGTTGCCATTACAAAAGAGATGGTGCTAAAAAAGCTAAAAGGTCTTAACATTGACAAATATCCTGGCCCCGATGGGCTACACCCTAGAGTTCTGAGGGAGGTGGCTGAAGAAATAGCGGAAGCGTTGTTTGAGATCTTTCAAAAATCACTGGACTCAGGGAAAGTCCCGGACGATTGGAAGATCGCTGTTGTAACCCCCTTGTTCAAGAAAGGATCAAGACAAAAGATGGAAAATTATAGGCCAATTAGCCTAACCTCGGTTGTTGGTAAAATTCTAGAATCGATCGTTAAGGATGAGATTTCTAAATTCTTGGAAGAGCAGGGTCGGATTAGAACAAGTCAACATAGATTTAGTAAGGGGAGGTCGTGCCTGACGAACCTGTTAGAATTCTTTGAGGAGGTGACAAGTAGGTTAGACCAGGGAAACCCAGTGGATGTGGTCTCTCTGGATTCCAAAAGGCCTTTGATAAGGTGCCACAGAGGAGGCTGCTGAGTAAGGTGAGGGCCCATGGTGTTCGAGGTGAGCTACTGGCATGGGTTGAGGATTGGCTGTCTGACAGAAGGCAGAGAGTTGGGATAAAAGGTTCTTTTTCGGAATGGCAGCCGGTGACCAGCGGTGTCCCACAGGGTTCAGTGTTGGGGCCGCAGCTGTTCACCATATATATTAATGATCTGGATGAAGGGACTGGGGGCATCCTAGCAAAGTTTGCCGATGATACGAAGTTAGGTGGTCAGGCAGGTAGTGCTGAGGAAGTGGGGAGGCTGCAGAAGGACCTAGACAGTTTGGGAGAGTGGTGCAGGAAATGGCTGATGCAATTCAACGTGAGAAAATGTGAGGTCTTGCACTTTGGAAAAAAGAATCCAAGCATAGAGTACTTTCTAAACGGTGAGAAAATTCAAAATGCCAAAGTACAAAGGGATCTGGGAGTGCTAGTCGAGGATTCCCTAAAGGTAAACATGCAGGTTGAATCTGTGATTAAGAAAGCGAATGCAATGTTGTCATTTATCTCAAGAGGGTTGGAATATAAAAGCAGCGATGTGCTACTGAGCCTTTATAAAGCTCTGGTTAGTCCCCATTTGGAGTACTGCGTCCAGTTTTGGGCCCCACATCTCAGGAAGGACATACTGGCACTGGAGCGTGTCCAGCGGAGATTCACACGGATGATCCCTGGAATGGCGGGTCTAACATATGATGAACGGCTGAGGATCCTGGGATTGTATTCATTGGATTTTAGAAGATTAAGGGGAGATCTAATAGAAACTTACAAGATAATACATGGCTTAGAAAGGGTGGACGCAAAGAAACTGTTTCCGTTAGGCGAGGAGACGAGGACCCGTGGGCACAGCCTTAGAATTAGAGGGGGTAAATTCAGAACAGAAATGCGGAGACATTTCTTCAGCCAGAGAGTGGTGGGCCTGTGGAATTCATTGCCGCGGAGTGCAGTGGAGGCCGGGACGCTAAATGGCTTCAAGGCAGAGATAGATAAATGCTTGATGTCACGAGGAATTAAGGGCTACGGGGAGAATGCTGGTAGGTGGAGTTGAAATGCCCATCAGCCATGATTGAATGGCGGAGTGGACTCGATGGCCCTAAAGGCCTTACTTCCACTCCTATGTCTTATGGTCTTATGGTCTTAAAATATGCAAAGTACACAGAAAACTGCAGAGGGATATGAATAGTTTAAATGAGTGTTCAAATATCTGGCAGATAGAATAAAATGTTGGGAAATATGAGGAAATTATTTTTTGTCGGAATAACAGTAAAATGGACTATTATTTCAATGAGAAAAAATGCAGCATGGTGTTTTACAGAGGGACCTCGATGTCCTTGTGCATGAAACGCAAAATGTTGGTTTGCAGGAAAAGTAGGTATTTAAAAAGGCAAATGGAATGTTGTCCTTCATTGATACAAGGATAGTTTAAAACAGGGAGGTTATGTTGCAGTTGAAAAGGGTGCTGGTCAGGCCACCCCTGGAGAGTTTTGTACAGCTTTGGTCTCCTACTTGACAAAGGATGTACGAGACTAGAAGGGGTGCAAAGGTCATACACTAGGTTCATTACCGAGTTGAGAGTATTGGCTTACGAGGCGAAACTGAGTAGACTGGGACTATATTCATTGGAATTTAGATGAAGGAGATCTGGTGGAAACATATAAAATTACGAAGGTAATTGTTAAGACATAAGCAGGGAGGTCTGTCCAATGGCGGGTGAAACTAAACCGAGGGGGCATAGCCTTTAAATTAGGGAGGGGGGGGGGGGGCATGTTTAGGACTGAGTTGAGGAGGCACCTTTTCACCCAAAGGGTTGTATATCTGTGCAATTCCCTGCCGAGTGAAGCATTTGGGGCGACCTCTTTGTACGGTTTTAAGGACCAGATAGGTAGATGTTGAAATAGTAAAGGAATTGCGGTTACGGTGAGCGGGCGGTTAAGTGGAGCTGAGTGGACAAAAAGATCTGTTATGGTCTGATTGGTTGGCGGAGCAGGGTCGGCGGTCCAGATGGCCTATTCCTGCTCCTATTTCATCTGTTCTTAAGTGAGTGCAAACAGGGATAGGAAATAAATGCTGGCACAGCCTGTCGGTACTGTATTTAAAAAAAGATTGAATATAGGTCGGATAGAAGAAGGGACAGTATTGTAAACCTTGAAAGTGAGTGAGTTACATGGGTTATTCCAATGTACAAGAGACTATTAATAGAAGCCAGAGTGAACATAACCAACATTTTGACCACGGTTTAGAATCCTCACTCGGTGCAAGTGCAGCTCCTCAGTCTTGTGCACTGCAACTTTGCTTAAAAATAGTCCTAGAGGAGACCTTAAATGACAGGTAGTTGATCTAACCACGATAGAGGGCAAATAATTGGAAAAAATTATGAGAGACAGGAAAACGTATACTTAGAAGGGAATGGCCAAAGAGAAGATGGTCAGCAGAGCTTCCTTCCGGAGAGATTGTGACCGAACATATGGGTTGACATTTTGAGGAGGACGTGAGCAGGAATTATAATGAGCTGAATGCAGTTTATCTGAACTCCTTGGACGTTTTCAAGTTTTTCAAAGGAAGGCTGGTTCAAAAATTGGAGTCAATGGGATCAAGGAGAATGTGACCAGCTCGATACCAGATTTGCGTAGTGGCAGGAAAACAGTGCAGTGGTTGTAAGGTTTGTGCGAACATCTTTCTGTGTGTGATTCCGCAGTGTTTAGTTACAGATTCTCCACGTTGTCTTGAGTAAATTCATTAATTGGACTTAATTATCAAGAGGATTTCAGAGAAGGCAAACTTCACCGCATGGCCAATAATGAGGATAGACCTGGATAATGAAATCCGACATCATTAATTGCTCCTGTGTGCAGATAATCGGATAATGATATTCAACACGGAAAAGTGAAATGTGATTCATTCAAAGGTCAAACTGGACGAAAGGTGGCACTTAAACGGGATAATACCGATGTCTAGATGAATTGTGAGACGATGATGCATGCGGCCACAGTTACATGAATGTAGCAGGGAAGGTGGATTACGCAGTGAAGAAGGCAGATGGGACATTATTCTGTTTTACCAAAATAAAATACTGTGGATGTTGGGAATCTGGAATAAACCCAGGAAGTGCAGGAAAACGCATACCATGTGGCAGCATTTGTGATGGGGGGACCAGAATTACCGTTCCCCGTCCAATGTGACTCCTCTGAGGAATTAAAGAGAGGAGCAATTCCCTCCCTTAAGGCATAGACCATAAGAGTAAAGAGATTATGCTGGACAGATTGTAATGTCACTCGGGCCACAATTTGAACACTACCTTCTGTTTTTTTGACCTCATTACAGAAATGTTGTAGTTGCGCAAAGGAGGACGGGGCTGCAGAGGAAATTAACGAAGATCTTTTCGGAAGTACAACGTTGGAATTCTGAGGAAAGGTTGCAGGGAATGCTGTTGATTTCCTTAAAACAGGGGAACTCATGATGGGCTTTGTTTGAAGTGTGTAAGGTTGTGAGTCGCCTGCATATAGTGAAATGGAGGAAACTTTGAGGGGTAAACAATTATTGTCCATAGATTTAAAATAAAACGCTGAAGAATGACAGCGGAGCAAAGCATTTTAATATGAAAGAAATGGAAGGCTTTGATCTCGACAGCGTTCCCTGAACTGTAAATGTAGCTGGCATAAGGCCCATTGGAAAAAAAAGCATGTCAGGTTTAGCGGCTGCGTGCTGGGAAATGGCATTAGTCCGTCCGGCGCGTTTTACAGCCTGCCGAGCGAAATACGTTCTACATGTTCAGATTTTCTGACAACCTGAACGGGATAAGAACCTGTGGAGAGAGATGGGGACTTGCAGTGCAGTGGAGATTTTTAATATAGATACTAAGAGCACAGTGTGCCGAATGACCTTCAACTCTGATGTATACCTTCTCTAATTATATAATTCTGGAAACTGCTAATGGTGATAGTGAAACAGCAGCCAGTGTTCCACTGAACGTGACAGCGCATCGGACCACCAAAATGGGTAAAAGTTTCAGGAAACTGAGAAATGAATCTCTACATGATACTCTATGGATACTGCTCCGAATTATAAAGCGCGATGTAACTGACGGGCTTGACGGAATTAAAATATGATGATTAAAAAGCAACTAAAGCATCAATTCAAATGATCCTTGGCGTCACAGGAATTTTCACCAGCCTTATTCTTTCAAAGGATGCTTGCTGATAATTAATGATAGGTAATACTAACTGAAGGATTATCCTCCCAACTTAATCCAAAATTAGCATTGTAATATTCTCCATTAAATGTTTTAGTAAGTATTCCGTCCATAGCCAAGGACAGACAACATGATTCCTGAGCAATATTGGTGCCACAACTGGCTACTGGATTTAGGCGCCCAGAAATAACTCGTTGTTCTGTGCTCTACACTCGTTGAATTCACGAAAGCATCAGAAACTGGCGCGCACGCAAAAAAATGCAGAATTCAGATGAAGCCACACCGATCTAAAAGCATAAATTAATATTTAATTGCATGCAGCGTTGTACGTACAGGGCAAAAAGACGTATAGAAGAACATCTCTATATTATTTTATGTTAGCATTTAGGGTTCAAATCTGAGTTTGAGACATATATCACAGGAACCCTATTTCAATCAGATGGCAAAATAACTAAGGCAACAATCCTCATATGAAAATAACTAAAGCAACATTACATCAACGCACAATTTATATGTTAATGTCATTTAATTCCCTCGAATACCCTGTTATTTAAAATAAATTTAGAGTAGCCAATTATTTTTCTTTTCCAGTTAAGTGGCAAATTAACGTGGCCAGTCCACATAACCTGCACATTTTTCGGTTGTGGGGGTGAAACCCAAGCAGAAACCGGGAGAATGTGCAAACTTCACACGGACAGTGACCTAGGGCCGGGATTCGGACCCGAGTCCTCAGCGCCGCATTCCCAGTGCTAACCACTGCGCCACGTGCCGCCCCCCCCCCCCCACGAATAGCCAGCTTGAGTAAAATCCGCTAATTCTAATATGACTATTGCATCTGAGCTCGAGTTCGGTAAATTTGTTTCACAAAACAGCGTGCATATCACGTTGTGTGCACTGTAGTATGATCTGCAGTAAAACAAATCCTTTAAACGTTCAAAAAACAGGACCTGATCTTCAAAGTAGTTCTAGGTAGTAAATATCAAGTTAGTTAAAAGTATGAAGTGTGCAACCTTGGTTCGCTGTCATGTATCAATTTAACAATAAATTGCCAACGGTAAACATCACTAAACATGATGAGAATACAAACTGGAAATCATGAACCGAGACATCGGGACAAACTCAATAATCACTGTGCAGCAGGTCGAACACATTCAAAAATCTCATTTAACGCTGCCGATTATTCAAGAAACATTTGTGGCATGTTTTACGGTGTCGAGATACATTCATTGATCCATGATTGTTCCACATCACATGTACTGAACAGAAATCTTAAAAATATTACAAATGAGCACATTATGAACTTGCCGCTATTTAGAAAAAAAACGAATTAACACAATACTTGAGGAGGTCTAATAGATTTGGAAATATTAGGCATTTTGATATTGCACCTGGCCATCATTATACGAAAGCTTAATACAAACTGAAACATGTATTGATTCAGCATTTTGTTCATTTTTATCGGGGAATAAGCATTGGAAATGTTCGACATCAAAACGGTGAATAAAGTTATTTTTTCCGGCTCAGCTGGCTGTATCATACAAGGATCAGTCGGTGCATGTACCGACAAATATATCCGCCATAAATGTGTATGTGGGTTCCGCCAGTAGCAGGTGCAGCTTTGACTGATGTTCTGCTCTCAGTTTGTTCACTTACACCAAGGCTGTGAACACTTTATGTAACAACGACTACGCTCAACATGTAACCCGGCAGATTACAACTATCTGATTAAAATTGCCAATCAGATGGGTTTTGCTTCCACAAGATCAACATGGAACATTTTGAAATACACTGTATTAGCTCTTGTCTAATTTGAGGCGAAAATTAATTTCCGTAGTAAACTCAAAATGACATGAATAGGCAGTCTTTTTTTCAATTCAGAGAACCCACTTTTTCCAATTAAGGGGCAATTTAGCGTTGCCAATCCACCGACCTGCACATATTTGGGTTGTGGAGGCGAAATCCACGCAACACGGGGAGAATGTGCAAACTCCACACGGACAGTGAGCCTGAGCCGGGATCGAACCTGGGAGCTCAGCGCCGTGAGGCAGCACTACTAACTGTGCCACGGTGCTGACCAGGCAAAGTTGACCAATATCAAAATATTTAAATTATGTTTACTGACATCGACAGAATGGGAGATCACTCAGTTATTTACTGACTGGAGTTTTCAAACAACAATAACATCAAACATATGTTTTAAGGGCAAGTGTGTAATTACGTGAAATCACGTCGACATTTGGCCCATCGAGCATGCAGAGGCCCTGCGAAGTCCAATCCCCTGCACTTTCTCTCTAACCTCACCTAACTTTTTGGACACAGGGACAATCCATCCTATCTGCACATTTTTGGACCTTGGAAGGAAACTGGAGCATCCAGAGGAAACCCAGGCAGGCACTGGGATAAATTGCAAACTCCACACAGACAGTCAGCCGAGTTCGGAGTCGAACCGGGTTCCTGGCGCCTTGAGGCAGTAGTGCTAACCACTGTGTCACCGTGCAACCCGTTGTTTAAAAGAGATTGATGAGCAAGTGCCGATTTCGCATTATGCCCCATGTTGGAGAACATTAAATGATCCTGGGTCACTACCCAATTATCTGAATTTGGAAATTGAATTTATGGTTAACATTCATGGTTTCACGCCACAACCCAAAGATGTGCCGGTAGGTGGATTGACAACGCTAATTTGCCCCTTAATTGGAATAAAGCGGGTTCTCTGAATTGAAAAAAAACCTTTGCCTATTCATGTCAGTTTGAGTTTCCTACCGAAATTAATTTTCGCCTCAAATTAGTCAAGAGCCAATGCAATGTATTTCAAAATGTTCCATGTTGATCTTGTGGAAGCAAATCCCATCTGAGTTACAATTTTAATCGGATAGTTGTAATCTGCCGGGTTACATGTTGAGCGTGGTCTTGTTACAAAAAGTCTTCACAACCTTTGTGCAAGTGAACAAACTGAGAGCAGAACATGGTTTCAGTTCAGCGATCGCCTCTAAATTCACATATTCAGACAGAAAAGAATGAAGTGACTATAGATCTTTCACAATTATTTCGAACATTTTTAAGATTAATATTAATAATTCCTACGAATGGGAAACAAAGTGATGGTCCGAAATAATATCGTCTAGTTCCTCTGTATTAATAATCTTTGGCGCTACTCAACATTGGAACCATGAGCAAAAACAATAAGCAATTTTCAATTTAAATCGCTTCATCAACCGGAGTAACAAGCCGTCCTTCTGACACATACCAGGAGAGAACACGATTGCGCCAGTGCACTTGTCTGATATTCCACACTCAGTGAGTTAATTTACAGCCCAAACTCTGATACATGATTTTACAAAACTGACAACGACCTATTACTACAATGATTACATTTGAATTCTGTACATTTTCTGCTTATTGATTTTGGTCAAAGTCGATGCCGAAATAATTCAGAGAGTGAATACACATTCCATATATATTCATCGTTCAGCGATTTGCAGGGTCTGATCTTTAAATTATTTGGGAAATCAGGACATTCCTCCAACCAGTTTTAAGAATGAAATGGTTCAAATGTCAAATGATGAATCATTATTTTGTTCATATCTTTTAACTGTGTGATAACATTTCCTTGTCAGTTGAGCATAACATATTATTACTGGAGAATAGAGAACGTAAGTAAAATAAAACGGGTTAATGTATTCAATCGAATAACTAACCCCCCAAAAAAATCAACGAGCTGGAAGGAGACTTGCAAACATATCCCCAGATTTGCTTAACAGAGCATGAGAGCATATACACAGGGAGCAAGTGGAAGGAGATTGAGCGACTTGATATTAACGTACGACAGTGATTAGCACTGCTGCCCCACAGTGCCTCGGAACTGGACCGAATGTGACCTTGGGTCACTGTCTGTGTACAGTTTGCACTTACTCCCCGTGTCTGTGTGGCTTGCCTCCGGGTGCTCCAGTTTCTTCAAAGGTGTGCAGGTAAGGTGGATCGGCCATGCTAGTTTGCCCTTTCTTGTTCAATGTGAAGGAAATATGCGAGGGTGAGTTGCGTGGAGGAGTGGATCTGGGCAAAGTGCTCTTTCGGAGGGTCAGTGCATGACTCGATATAGTTCCATATAAATGCATAGAATAGGCAGATGATCAAATAAACAATACGATTTAAAATCTATCATCACAAACTAAACACAATCCTGATTGAACAATTACACCGTCATTTAGGAAAATGAAGTAACGTTTGTCTGGAGAGTGGAGGTGGTAATCATCATGCCAGTAATTAATGCTGTACAGACAATTTTGTTTTTATCTTCAGTCGACAGTTTTGATTTAAAAAAAATAATTAGTATTTTATGAAGTATTTAACCTATGTTGATTTAATTTTTACTTGGAGAAATATCTAATTTAGTAAAGTGTATTTCTATCAGCCGCTAAATCAGACTGCATTGCTTTTCCTCAATGAGTGACAAACATACACACAGTTACTGGCTAATTCTTTCCGCTATCGTGTTCAACTGCAACTGGACAAGTGAACCAGTTTGAAAACTATTGCCTAGATTACAAAAATAATAATCTCTATTATTGTCATAAGTAGGCTTACATTAGCACTGCAATGAAATTACTGTGAAAAGCCCCTAGTCGCCACATTCCGGCGCTTGTTCCGGTACACTGAGGGATAATTTAAAATGTCCAATTCACCGAACAGCACATATTTCGGGACTTGTGGGACGAAACTGGAGCACCCGGAGGAAACCCACTCATACACGGGGAGAATGTGCAGATACCGCGCAGGCAGTGACCCAAGCCAGGAATCGAACCTGCGACCATGGAGCTGTGAATAAAATGTGCTAACCACTGTGCTACCATCGCGTTAATATGTTAATTGAACTGTTTCCTTCACTGCCCTCCCTTCGTCAGTAAAGAACAATAATTCCTTTAGAGATGCATTTACTTTAAAACTGACCATCTTTTCAATAGACAGCTGAATAAATTCAATGATACCACTCACAGTTTAGAAGTTGTAGAAGAAACAAGATCAGGAAGGATTGTAACATCATAGCGGGCGCGGGTTACAGTGATGACCTTTAACAAATTCGGCTAACTAATACTTAACTGTCCTTCCCAGCATCGTCCAAATGACCGACTGATGCGGAAACCTGTGCTTTCTTATCCCTAACCAATAGATTTTCTCATGCAGGATCCGCGAGTCACAGTCTGGTGAAATGCACCAATCAGAAATAATGCAACCAGAAATAGACACTTTGAACATTATTCTAACCACCAGCCTATCCTGAGCTGAAATGACTTTTTACACTGAAATAGAAAAGAGTCCTCGCTCTGGCACGCAGTCTAATGAGTTAGTTCAGCACAGCAGAAGGCTTGGGGACTCGTTTGCCCTCATTCCAAAGTTGTTTCTGAATTTGATTTAGTGAACGTTGCTTTAACTCAGAATGCGTTTGACGTCTTCAAATATATTTCCAATAGCCTTAAAATACATGTCATGGATTCCCCCAAGCGCATCCCCACCAACCTTGCCACACACCCACCCCCGACGAAAGAGACCCCCCCCCAGTACAACATCAACTTCCACCAACCGCCCAACACCCCATGCAATCCGGTCTGATCCAAACCCACTTGGATCGAACGCCTCCCGAGCCATCCCAGTGTCGTAACTTCTCCCCCTACCATGGAGCCCGACACCACTATCCTGGGAACGGACGTCAAGCCCTCCTCTCCTATACGACCGTCGACTCCCCATTCAGCCCGACCCCTTCACCCACCCAGTGGCCAGTTCGCCCACGACTATCCTGCCTGTGAGCGCTTTCTTTTCCTGTCTCAGACAGTCTGAGTGAGGGAGGTTGGGTGACAAAGTGGCTGAGGAATTGCAACGCCTGACATTCATGTTATTGTATGATCATTTTTTTATTACGCATAATCCACTCATCTAAAGAAATTGCCGACTTAATTCTGTCGAACTATATCGAGCATTTCTTTCATTCCTCTCGACCTGATTACACACTGATTCAGAAGCGCCATTACAGAGAACCTAAGAATCTTTGACACCGTTTGCCTTTTGTGGTGTTCCGCAGTCTTCACGAGGGGGAAATTGGAAGGAACCCGGTATTGGTTGATTCAATTCTACTTATTTTATTTATTGCAACTGGGCAGTAACTTACGCCTCGCCATTGTTGGATCAGCGATATGCTTTTCTGTGTTACACAGACGTTACATAAAAGAGTGCAGGTACACGTTCCCACTCCGCTGAATATCGAATCCTCTATAATATCTGGGTCCGTGCAAACGGTTGTTCTTCACTGTGAGCCGAGCCGCACATTTTGACTTGGAATGGTTTCTAACTACATTCCCGTTACATGTTGTTGCACTCAGTGATAGTAACCACTGACAACTTGTATCAAAATGTCAAAGAACAAAGAACATTACAGCACAGGAACAGGCCCTCCCAGCCTGCGCCAATCCGGATCCTTTATCTAAACCTGTCTCCTATTTTCCAAGGTCTATTTCCCTCTGTTCCCGCCCGTTCATATACCTGTCTAGGTGCCTCTTAAATTATGCTATCTACCACCTCCGCTGGTAAAGCGATCCGGGAACCCACCACCCTCTGCGTAAAAAACCTTCCACGCACATCTCCCTTAAACTTCCCCCCTCTCACCTTGAAATCGTGACCCCTTGTTACTGACACCCCCACTCTTGGGAGAAGCTTGTTGCTATCCACCCTGTCCATACCTCCCATAATTTTGTAGACCTCAATCAGGACCCACCCTCAACCTCCGTCTTTCCAACGAAAACAATCCTAATCTACTCAACCTTTCTTTATAGCTAGCACCCTTCATACCAGGCAACATCCTGGTGAACCTCCTCTGCACCCTCTCCAAAGCAGCCACATCCTTCTGGTAATGTGGCGACCAGAACTATACGCAGTATTCCAAATGTGGCCGAACCAAAGACCTATACAACTGTAACATGACCTGCCAACTCTTGTACTCAATAACCCGCCCGATGAAGGCAAGCAGGCTGTATGCTTTCTTGACCACTCTATCAACCTGCGTAGCCACCTTCATGGTACAATGGACCTGAAATCTCTGGACATCAATTTTCCCCAAGCCCCTTCCATTGACCATATAGTCCGCTCATGAATTCGATCTTCCAAAATGCATCACCTCGCATTTGCCTAGATTGAACTCCATCTGCCATTTATCTGCCCAACTCTCCAATCCATCTATATTTTGTTGTATTCTCTGACAGTCCTCCTCGCTATCTGCAACTCCACAAATCTTAGTATCATCTGCAAACTTGCTAGTCAGACCACTTAAACCTTCCTTCAGGTCATTTATGTAGATCACAGACAACAGTGGTCCGAGCACGGATCCCTGTGGAACACCACTAGTCACCCTCCTCCATTTTAAGACACTCCCTTCCACCACTACTCTCTGTCTCCTGTTGTCCAGCCAGTTCTTTATCCATCTAGCTAGTACACCCTGAACCACATACGACTTCAATTTTTAAATCAACGTTCCATGGGAAAACTTATCAAACGCCTTTCTAAAGTCCATGCATATGACATCTACAACCCTTCCCTTATCAATTAACTTTGTCTCTTCCTCAAATAATTATATTAGATTTGTAAGACATGACCATCCCTGCACAAAACCATGCTGCCTTTCACTGATAAGTCTATTTTCTTCCAAATCTGAATAGATCCTATCCCTCAGTATCTTCTCCAACAGTTTGCATACCACTGACGTCAAGCTCACAGATCAATAATTCCCTGGATTATCCCTGCTACACTTCTTAAACAACGGGACAACATTATCAATTCCCCCAGGCCTCCGGGACCTCACCCGTGCTCAAGGATGCTGCAAAGATGTCTGTTAAGGCCCCCGCTATTTCAAGCCTCGATTCCCTCAGTAACCTGGGATAGATCCCATCCCGTCCTGGGGACTTGTCCACCTTAATGTCTTTTAGAATACCCAAAACTTCCTCCTTCCATATGACAACTTTACCGAGAGTATTTAAACATCCAACCTTAGCCTCAACATCCGTCTTGCCCCTCTACTTTGTGAATACCGATGCAAAGTACTCATTAAGAATCTCACCCATTTCCTCTGAGTCCACGCATAAATTCCCTCTTTTGGCTTTGAGTGGGCCAATCCTTTCTCTCGTTACCCTCTTGCTGCTTACATACGAATAAAAGGCTTTGGGATGTTCCTTATTCCTGGTAGCCAAAGTTATTTCATGACCCCTTTTAGCCCTCTTTATTGCGCGTTTGAGATTCGTCCTACATTCCCAATATTCCTCCAAAGCTTCATCAGTTTTGAGACGCCTCGATCGTATGTATGCTTCCTTTTTCATCTTAGGTAGTCTCACAATTTCACCCGCCATCCGTGGTTCCTTAATCTTGCCATTTCTATCTTTTATTTTCACAGGAACATGCCTTTCCTGCACTCTAATCAAACTTTCCTTAAAAGACTTCCAGATTGCAAATGTGGATTTGCCCTTAAACAGCTGCTCCCAATCCACATTTCCTAGCTCCTTCCGAATTTTGTTATACTTGGCCTTTCCCCAATTTAACACTCTTCCTTTCGGACACTATTGTCCTTGTCCATGAGTTTTCTAAAACGTACGGAATTGTGATCGCTATTCCCAAAGTAATCACCGACTGAAACATCAATCACCTGGCCGGGATCATTCCCCAATACCAGGTCCAGAATGGCCCCTTCCCGAGTTGGACTATTTAGATACTGCTCTAAAAAACTTTCCTGGATGCTCCTCACAAACTCTGCTCCATCTACGCCGCCAACACTACACGAATGCCATTCAATGTTGGGGAAGTTAAAATCTACCATTACAAGCACCGGATTGCTCCTGCATTTTTCTATATTCGGTCTGCATATTTGTACCTCTACTTCATGCTCGCTTTTGGGAGGCCTGTACTTTTTGGTTACTGCACCCTTCCTATTTCTCAGCTCCACCCATATTGCCTCAGTGCTCGAATTCTACATCGTGCTTTCCTTAATCACAGCTGTGATATCATCTCTGACGAGTAATGCAACTCCTCCACCCCTTCTACCTCCCTCTCTATCCCTCCTGAAGCTTATACACTGAGATATTCAGTTGCCCGCACTGACCTTCTCTCAACCAAGTCTCAGTAATACCTTTCGGAAGGTAGGAAGGAAGGAATACCAAGGTATCCCCAGGTACTTATCCAAGCCCTAAGTTCATCTGCCTTACCTGCTACACTTCTCGCATTAAAACAAATGCACCTCAGACCACCTGTCCCTTTGCGTTCATCAAAGAGAGAGGTACAGGGAGAGAGATGCAGTCATAGAGATACACACAGAGAGGTAGAAAGAGTTGCAGCGAGAGAGGGGTATAGGGAGAGATTGAGATAGAGAGAGAGATGGAGAGAGACAAGACAGAGATAGTGGGAGATGCAGAGAGAGAGATAATCAGAGAGAGGTGCAGAGAGAGAGATACAGACACAGAAATACAGAGATAGATACAGAATGAGATGCAGAGAGAGTTACAGTGAGATCTAGAGACAGAGAGATACTTAGAGAGATGCAGATAGAGAGGGATACATCAACATAGATACAGAGAGAGATACAGAGAGGGACAGAGGGAGAGATAGAGAGACAGATGCAGAGAGAGATTGAGAGACAGATAGATAGTGAGAGGTAAAGAGAGAAGCAGAGACAGAGATACTTAGAAATACAGGGAGAGATACAGAGATACAGAGGGAGATACAGAGGGAGATACAGAGAGAGAGATGCAGAGATAGAGATACAGAGAGAGGTGCACATAGCGAGAAGTCCAGAGACAGATGCAGGGAGAGGTGCAGAGATACAGAGAGAGATAGAGAGAGGTTCAGAGAGAGATAGACAGAGAGAGATGCAGAGAGAGATGCAGAGGGAGATACAGAGAGAGAGATACAGAGAGAGATTCTGAGAGAGATACAGCGAGAAAGATACAGAGGGAGACAGAGATACAGAGTGATACAGAGAGAGGTAGAGAGAAATATACAGAGAGAGATACAGAGAGAGATACAGAGACATACAGAGACAGATACACACAGACAGAGAGATGCAGAGAGAGATACAGAGAGAGGTATAGACAGAGATACAGAGAGACATACAGAGAGAGGTCCAGAGAGAGCTACAGAGACAGGGAGATACAGAGACAGATACAGATACACAGAGACAGCGATACAGCGACACACAAAGAGACAGATACACACAGACAGAGAGGTACAGACAGACAAATATACAGATACACATATACAGATAGATACAGCGACAGACACAGGGACAGATACATTGAGAGATACAGAGAGACGCACAGAGAGATACAGAGAGAGATACAGAGACAGACACAGGGACAGACACTGGGACAGATAGGTGCAGAGACATACCCATGGGCAGACACAAGGACAGATACAAAGGTATACACAGGAACAGATACACACAGGCAGAGTGATACAGAGATAGACACAGGGATAGACACAGGGACAGATACTGAGATAGACACAGGGGCAGACACAGGGACAGAGCACACAGACAGATAGATACAGAGATAGACCCAGGGGCAGACACAGGGACAGATACAGAGACAGATACAGAGAGATAGAGAGAGAGAGAGGTACAGAGAGTGATACAGAGAGAGATACAAAGGGAGAGATACAGAGAGAAATACAGAGAGAGGTACATAGAGAGAAACAGAGACAGATACAGAGACAGTTGCACACAGACATAGAGATACAGAGACAGACACAGCGACATATACACACAGACAGAGAGATAAAGAGACAGACACAGAGACAGATACACACAGACAGAAAGATACAGAGACAGACACAGTGGCATATGCACAGAGAAATAGAGATACAGAGACTGACCCAGTGACAGACACAGGGATAAATACTGAGACAGACACAGGGACAGATGAAAACAGATACACAGTTACAGGAATGCAGTCACTGGTTCTGCTGGTCACGGATGACACCATTTCCTCCTTTCCAATCTTTCCCAGGCCCTCCGTTCTGACTCTAGAAATGTCCTGGTGACTAACATTATAGTCACTGCTCTGTCACTCCAGGGTTTATCCCTCTCTCCTTTTATAAACAGGATGGGGCATTGAAGATCCCCCAGTCCCCTGGAACCTATCAGATATCAACGAGGATTGAATATCAGGGTCAGTGTTTGCACTATTTCCACACTGCATCCCTCAGTCACTGTCACACAGCCAATCCAGACCCGATAAATCTTCTATTTCATTGTGATATGAAAACGATTGGGTTGAAAGGGGTTAACTGAGCCTGTTTGTTTAGTGAGTGTGATTAATGTCAGTCTCCATGGATCCTAACCGTCACTGGAGGGCTTCTCGCTGCTATTAATAAGCGATTCCATTCACTGTGTTATCCCAAACTGTCAGAGGGAGTGTCAATTACAACACTTCCAGAGATCAGCTGCTCCAGAGAGACCGAGAGGAGGGAGCAGAATCTGGGAACCATCCACAGGAACGGTGCAGCAATGGATCAGAATCAGGGAACTATCCACAGGAACGTTACAGCAATGGATCAGAATCTGGTAATTATCGATGGGAACTTAACAACTCTAGACAAGAGTTTATTCTGGGGTCTAATGTATATGTCTTCCCAGTCTTTACCATACCGGATCTGCGGCGCACTGATGATTATTCAGGCGGGTTATTATCCCCTCCTGGCTGTTGTCGGTGTCCCTGGTAAGTCTCCCAGTTCAGTTATTTATTGTATAAACCACTTTAAGTGTATTATTGCTCTCGTCATTGACATCTTGACAAGATTGAATCCACGTTATTCAGTGGATAAGTGGGTTAGTTCATAAGGTACAGGAGCAGAATGAGGGCGTTTGGCACATCGCGTCTGCTCCGTTATTCGATCTTGGCTGATCTCATCCTCATAACGCCACCGTCCTGCCCATTCTCCAAAACTCTCAACCCATTACGAATTCAAAAATCACAAACCTGCCTCCCATCCATGGACTCCATCTACACCACCCGCTGGAGGGGGGAAGCGGGAAGCATAATCAAGGCTGCCTCCCACTCGGCTTACTCACTTTTCCAACTTCTTCCATCGGGCAGGAGATGCAGAAGTCTGATAGCACGCAGGAAAACAGCTCTAAAACAGTTTCTTCCCCATTGTCACCAGACTCCTAAATGACCCTTTTATTGACTGACCTCGTTAACACTACACCCTGTATGCTTTATCCCATGACGATGCTTATGTAGTTACGTTATATATCTTGTGTTGCACTATTATGCATTTTCTTGTATTGTCTTGAATTTTGTTTAATTCCCTTTTCTTCCCATGTACTGAATGATTTGTTGAGCTGCTTGCAGAAAAATACTTTTCACTGTACATCGTTACACGTGACAATAAACAAATCCAATCCAATACAAACTGGAGCTTCACACCAGGGTGTGTATGGTCCTATCAGTGGCTGTTAACTGCACAGTTCCACTGACCTTCTCTGTATCCGGAATTGAAAAGCCCGTCTCAGTAATGGTGACCATGACACTTTGGTGATTTGAGGCAATACTGCAGGGGCTTCTTGTATAACAAGAAAGGAGTTTACTGAGAAGAAGAAAATGGTTAACTATATTCATGTACAGAGGTCTCTGAAATAGCTTTTTAATTGGGGGCTCCCGGACCACACTTCTTGTCCCCTGCTCCCAGGGATTATTGAGAAGTAAATTGTTAACTATATACAGAACAAACATCACTGAAACAGCATTTTAATTCGATGCTCCCGAGGCCACATGTCTGACCCCTGTCCCCAGGTAATATTCCACATTAGTCGGTGTTCACAAACTCACACACGATAGGCCCCGAGCGGGTAACGTGGACCTCAAGGGATCACCCTTGAAAAGGGAGACGCCACCAGATTCCACACCCTTACGTCCCTCAGTAACAAATAAACAACTTGAGTAATTTACAGTGAACTGTGTAGAAGAAAAGCCGGAGACATTATAGAGGGGCAATTCAGAACGGTCTTTCACAGGGGAAACATGAGGCATGGTGGATCACCTTGAGGCTCCATCCAGCTCCTCCACCAATGGGATAGTGTTGTTGTCAGCAGCAGGATGTTGCCTCGAGGATTCGACACCACTTCGGGTTCTCCCCTCTCTCAAGCTCCATCGGGGTCAACGGTGAGTTCTCTCCGGATTCACCTGAGGAAGGAGCTGCGCTCCGAAAGCTAGTGATTCGAAACAAACCTGTTGGACTTTAATCTACTGTTGTTAGACTTTTTAACTATTCTGTAAGGAAATCTCCGGTTCCCTCGGTTCCGGCTCCTCCGCGGGGGCAGTGATGATGCCAGCTGGCTCCAACTGTTCAGACATTGGCGGTGTGACCTCACAACTCGTTACATGGTCAAAGTACTTCCCAATCCGTCTGCCTTGTAATTCTACCATGTCTGACACTGGACTGTCTGCCTGGCGATTCCACCATGTCTGACAGTGGACCATCTGCCTGGTAATTCCACAGTGTCCGATACTGAACCGTCTGTCTTGTAATTCCACCATGTCTGACATTGGACCGTCTGCCTGGCAGTTCAATCATGTCTGACACTGGACCGTCTGCCTTGTAATTCCACTATGTCTGATCCCGGACCAAAATTCAGTATATTCTGGCATGTATACAATGTGGGCCTGAATACAAGGGAGGGGGAGGGGGTGTATAATTTGATAGAAGGATGTGAGAAACTCGATGTTTAATGGTCTGTTGGACTTCATCACTGCCGACAACATCTGATCTGCTCTCTGACACTCCACCCGGGGCCGGGTGCTCCGCGGTTGTTGCAATGTGGTGCATGCCGGTTGTATTGACAAAGTGCTGACATTCATCCTCGGTGAACACAGTCACCCTGACGGACAATAATTCATCTGAGGGGCCGGGGTCGCAGTGAAATCAACGCAGACAACCTGTGGTGAATTCTGGGATGGCCGTCCACATCTCCTGAACATTGGAACAGCTCCAGTGGGCGTCCTCTAGGTTCAGGAACATTCTTCCAGGGAAGGATTGGTGAAATGTATATGTAACTTCATCAACCGAAGGGCAGGATATTCCCTTGGATACAGGTGGGCTGTGAGTGGCAACGTTTGCTGTGTCTGGACTAAATCTCAATTGGGGAACCATTTGCTCAATGTCCCTATCGATGACGGGCCAACGACTGCAGCTCCTGGTCAACATTCCCATCTCTGTATGGCCAATGTGTGCTCTGTATAACCCGTGCAGCTCCTGGTCAACATTCCCATCTCTGTATGGCCAATGTGTGCTCTGTATAACCCGTGCAGCTCCTGGTCAACATTCCCATCTCTGTATGGCCAGGGTGTGCTCTCTATAACTCCTGAAGCTCCTGGTCAACATTCCCATCTCTGTTTGGCCATAGTGTGCTCTGTATAACCCGTGTAGCTCCTGGTCAACATTCCCATCTCTGTTTGGCCATAGTGTGCTCTCTATAACTCCTGAAGCTCCTGGTCAACATTTCCATCTTTGTGTGTCCAGGGATTCAACCGTGTAATTCCTGCATCTCCTGGTCAACATTCCCATCTCTGTGTGGCCAGGGTGTGCACTGTATAACCCCTGCAGTCCCTGGTCAACATTCCCATCTCTGTTTATCCAGTGTGTGCTCTGTATAACTTCTGCAGCAGTGGTTGTCTCGCTGGGGGTGGAACCACCACCCGGAAGCCCAGAGGAAGAGTCTGTCCTCACAGCGCAGTTCATGGTTTCTGATGAGGTGGGACATTATCTGGTCTGAATTCTCTGGATGCCGCCCTGGGGATCATTCGCTTCTCCCTGGAAAGGATTGGATGGCGGTGAGTCCAGTTCTTTCTGTGCACGAACGATACCATGGGGTGTCTGTAAAAGTTACCAGCCGGGCAATCTCCTTCCAAACTGATTTGGATGTCAAACGTTTGGGAAGCTGGAGCCGACTCTGGACATCGGTGTTTGTGATCTGCATCCCCGGCTGATGCCGGGAAATGGAGCTGGAGGCCGCAAAACACAAATCCACCGCCGGACCCTCACTGAGGCAATTGGAGGAATTGGCTTGTCTTCACCCAGGAGCCCCAGCAGTGACTAACAGTCTGTTAGAATGGTTAAAGGACGGCCCTGCATGTACTGGTGGACATTATTCACTTCATTATTTACAGCGAAGCCGTCTTCTCTCAATATGTGCTCACTTCCATTTGGAGTCTGTGACAGTTCGGCCTGGATAACAAAGGCAATCGGCCTCTCTGATTCATCCTCCATCCCATGAGACAAGATCACACCTATTCAATATGACAGTGCCGCAGGACAGGCTGATTAGTTTATTGGGATCAAAGTGCACATGCAGCTGGGTGACTGTCGGGCCTGCTTGCCGTGGTTGAAATCCTTTTCTTGTGGTTCTTTCCAATGACTGAACTGGTGTTTATTTAACAGGAGCTGTCGTGCAGCCAATGTGGGTGTCAGATTGCGGGTGAACTGACTATTGCAGTTTCCTATCCCTAAAAACATTTTATTTCTGCCACATTATTTGGTGGCAGCTCTTCCTCTCTATCCCACTCCTTGTCCTCAGACTGTGCTGGCCTGTTGAGGCCATTTTGAATCCCGTGTGTGACCTCACTGGCCTGTAAACTACACTTTGCGCACTGTAATCCGATACCAGCATCTTTGAAACTTCTCACTGCCTCTTCTAAACTGGCCAAGTGTTGTTCTCTGTTGTTCCTCTTACTAAAACATCATCCAGGTACACTGCAGACTTTGGGAAGCGTTGGAACAGCTTTTCCATTGTGCCTTGAAACATTGCCAGGTAGAACAGATTCCCAAAGTTAACCCGGAGTATTAAAACGGTTCTTGTGTGAATTAATGGCCTCATAATTCCCTGAATCCTCGTCCTGTTCCAATTGTAAAGAAGCGTGACTGAAGATAAACTATGTAAATCTGAGGGCCCCCACCAACGTCGCGTAAAGGTCTTCAATCTGACGAATTGTATACTTTGTAACTTGGGCAGCTGGTTAATTGGAATCTTATTATGCACGCAAATTATGACAAAGTGATCAGGCTTCAACACAGGGACGTCGGGCGCTGCCCATTCCGAAAACTGAAGACGTCTTCATTCTGCAACACCCATGTCCCCACTGCGCGGGCCCATGCTCCCAGCGACCCGATCTCTTTCCCCATTGGTTGTGATTCGCTTGCTCACACACAATAGGTCCCGTGGACCGTGAGGGGTCACTGCTGCAAGGAGCCCCATTGCCTCAGAAACTATCGTTGATTATTGTAATCATCAATATAGTTTAGTGATGTCATTTAGGGAAGGAAGTCTGCCATCCATCCCCAGTCTGCCCTCGGTGTGAAACCAAACACACAGGAATGCCCGCTACATATAACCATTGTGTGCAAACATTATTTTTATGCTTCACAGTATGTATGTATAACTTGGTTAGCTGTTGTTCATCCGATATTGTCAATGGCATGGAGGGTCAAGCAGTATAACTGTTCAGAATTCATTATGGTTCAGATGTTGCACTTTCGATATCAGTTTAAGTAAAAGAACAGAGGAAGTCTTTGTACTGACCTGACAACCGTCAACGACACATATAATCTGAGACCCATGAAACCACATACCACTCACATACGATATGTACCATAGCCCAGTTACTCAGAAAATACACCTCACACCCCTCACATACGCAAAGTATCATAGTTCAGTCAGGCACCCAGCACACCACACACCCCTGACAGTACACAATGTTCCACAGCCCCATCTGGCACCCAGCACAACACACACCACTGACAGTACACAATATACGACACCCCCATCAGGCACCGAACACCAAACACCACTGACAGCACACAATGCACCACAACACCATCAGACAGCAAGCACACCACATACCACTGACAGTACACAATGTACCACACCACATCAGGCACCAGCACACCACACACCACTGACAGTACACAATGTACCACACCTCCATCAGGCGCCCAGCACACCACATAGACGTCACAGTGCTCAATCTACACAGAATCATCAGACAGTCAGCAACTACACACCCCTCAGAGTACCCCAACTACATTAGCCACCAAGAACATCACAGGTCGATCTCTGTACCCAATGTACCACACCACCATCAGGCACCCAGCACATCACACACGACTAACTATCCTCAATGTACCACAGCCCCATCTGGCACCCAGCACACCACACACCACTGACAGTATACAACGTTCCACAGCCCTATCATGCACCATGCACACCACACAGCACTGACAGTACACCATAAACCAAAGTCCCATCAGTCACCCAACACACCACACACCACTGACAGTACACAATGTACCACACTCCCATTTGGCACCCAGCACACGACACACCACTGACAGTTCACAAAGTACCACACTCCATCAGAGGTGATCCAGACACCTGGAATAATCACCCTTAGATATTGGTTAAAATGGAGAGTTTACATTCAATTCAATAGATCTGGCATAAAACAACCAATGAAAATACTGTTATTTGTCACTAGACCAAATTGGACTGGACCCCCGAAGGGGGAAGTACAGCTCCTGGTCAGATGTCCCAGAGTAAACATCACTAAACCTGCTCTGCTGCATTGGAGCCAGATTAGGATGTTGTTGCTCCAGACAACAGGAAAACACTGCGGAGCATGCATTGCTACATTGGCAAAACTTGTAAGAGAGTCAACTGGTCAGAGAAAGGAGCAGCCTGGCACTGAGCCACAGGGAATTATGCTGATCCAGAAATCTAGTCTACCAACCATCAAAGTGGTAGTCACGTGCAGAGGAGCATTAGCAGATTAGCATGTAATAGAGGTTCTGTAGATCCCAGTGTAGACCAACCAAAAGCTTCCTGATATCTCACTGAAGCAACCGAATCTCAAACACAGATACAGCATGCAAACTCCGAATGCTATGGATTTCAGAACTCAATGGGACACACAGACTCTCAACAGTCTGTGAACCAGCAGATTGTAGGGTTACTTAGGCACTGCCCCATCAGTATGTCAGGGACAGCAGAGGGCATCAAGTTCTGTTCTCACCCAGAATGACAACAGTTGAACTCTCAGTACTATCACTCTGAAACTGTCCTTGTGGTCTCTCAGTCATCCAGCCGACCTGGACTCCTCCAACCACTGTCACTCTGTCAGTGTCCTTGCTGTTGTCTCTCAGTTACCCTGCCGGTCCAGACTGCTCCCACTGTCACTCTGTCAGTGTCCTTGCTGTTGTCTCTAAGTTGCCCAGCCGGACAAGACTGCTCTCACCACTGTCACTCTGTCAGTGTCCTTGCTGTTGTCTCTCAGTTACCCTGCCGGTCCAGACTGCTCCCACTGTCACTCTGTCACTGTCCTTGCCGTTGTCTCTCAGTTACCCAGCCGGACAAGACTGCTCTCACCACTGTCACTCTGTCAGTTTCATTGCTGTTGTCTCTGTTACCAAGCCGGACAAAACTGCTCTCACAACTGTCAGTCTGTCAGTGTCCTTGCTGTTGTCTCTCAGTTACCCTGCCGGTCCAGACTGCACCCACTGTCACTCTGTCACTGTCCTTCCGGTTGTCTCTCAGTTACCCAGCCGGACCAGACTGCTCCCAATGTCACTCTGGCACTGTCCTTGCTGTTGTCTCTCAGTTACCCTGCCGGTCCAGACTGCTCCCACTGTCACTCTGTCACTGTCCTTGCTGTTGTCTCTCAGTTACCCAGCCAGCACAGACTGCTCCCACTGTAATTATGTCAATGTCTTTGCTGTTGTCTCTCAGTTACCCAGCCGGCCCAGACGGCTCCCACTGTCACTCTGTCACTGTTCTTGCTGTTGTCTCTCAGTTACCCAGCCGGCCCAGACCGCTCCCATTGTCGCTCTGTCAGTGTCCTTGCTGTTGTCTCTCAGTTACCCTGCCGGCCCAGACTGCTCCCACTGTCACTCTGTCACTGTCCTTGCTGTTGTCTCTCAGTTACCCTGCCGGTCCAGATTGCTCCCACTGTCACTCTGTCACTGTCCTTGCTGTTGTCTCTCAGTTACCCAGCCAGCCCAGACTGCTCCCACTGTAATTATGTCAATGTCTTTGCTGTTGTCTCTCAGTTACCCAGCCGGCCCAGGCCGCTCCCATTGTCGCTCTGTCAGTGTCCTTGCTGTTGTCTCTCAGTTACCCAGCCGGACCAGACTGCTCCCACTGTCACTCTGTCACTGTCCTTGCTGTTGTCTCTCAGTTACCCAGCCGGACCAGACTGCTCCCAATGTCACTCTGTCAGTGTCCTTGCTGTTGTCTCTCAGTTACCCTGCCGGTCCACTGCTCCCACTGTCACTCTGTCACTGTCCTTGCCGTTGTCTCTCAGTTACCCAGCCGGACAAGACTGCTCTCACCACCGTCACTCTGTCAGTTTAATTGCTGTTGTCTCTCAGTTACCCAGCCGGACATAACTGCTCTCACAACTGTCAGTCTGTCAGTGTCCTTGCTGTTGTCTCTCAGTTACCCTGCCGGTCCAGACTGCTCCCACTGTCACTCTGTCACTGTCCTTGCTGTTGTCTCTCAGTTACCCAGCCAGCACAGACTGCTCCCACTGTAATTATGTCAATGTCTTTGCTGTTGTCTCTCAGTTACCCAGCTGGCCCAGACGGCTCCCACTGTCACTCTGCCATTTTCCTTGCTGTTGTCTGTCAGTTACCTAGCCAGCCCAGACTGTCCCCACTGTCTTTCTGTCACTGTCCTTGATGTGTTCTCTCAGTTACCCAGCCGGACCAGACTGCTACCACTGTCACTGTGTCACTTTCCGAGCTGTTTTCTCTCAGTTAACCAGCCGGCCTAGACTGTTACCACAGTCACTGTGTCACTTTCCGAGCTGTTGTCTCTCAGTTAACCAGCCGGCCCGGACTGCGCCCACCCCGGTAACTCTGTCAGTTCCGTGCTGTTGTCTCTCAGTTACACAGCCGGCACAAACTGCTTCCTCCACTGTCACTCTCTTTTCTGTTTTCTTTCAGGTACCCAGTCGGTCCTGACTGCTGCCACCCCTGTCAATGTCCTTGCTGTTGTCTCTCAGATACTCTGCCGCCCCAAACTGCCCCCATCACTGTCACTCTGTCAGTCTCCTTGCTGTTGTCTCTCAGTTAACCAGCCGGCCTAGACTGTTACCACTGTCACTGTGTCACTTTCCGAGCTGTTGTCTCTTAGTTAACCAGCTGGCCCGGACTGTTCCCACCACGGTAACTCTGTCAGTTTCCTTGCTGTTGTCTCTCAGTGAGCTAGCCAGGCCAGTCTGTTCCCACTGTAACTCTGTCACTGTCCTTGCCGTTGTCTTTCAGTTACCCAGCCGGCGCAGACTGCTCCCACTGTCATTATAACTCTCCTTGCTGTTGTCTCTCAGTAACCTAGCCGGTCCAGAATGCTCCCACTGTCACTCTGTCTTTGTCCTTGCTGTTATCTCTAAGTTGCCCAGCCGTACAAGACTGCTCTCACCACTGTCACTCTGTCAGTGTCCTTGCTGTTGGCTCTAAGTTACCCAACCGGCTCAGACTGCTTCCACTGTAATTATGTCATTGTCCTTGCCGTTGTCTCTCAGTTACTCAGCCGGAGAAGACTGCTCTCACCACTGTCACTCTGTCAGTGTCCTTGCTGTTGTCTCTAAGTTAACCAGCAGGCCATGACTGTTACCATTGTCACTGTGTCACTTTCCGAGCTGTTGTCTCTCAGTTAACCAGCCGGCCCGGAATGCTCCCACCACGGAAACTCTGTCAGTTCCTTGCTGTTGTCTCTCAGTTACACAGCCGGCCCAAACTGTCTCCACCACTGTCACTGTCACTCTCTTTTCTGTTTTCTTTCAGGTACCCAGTCGGTCCTGACTGCTGCCACCCCTGTCAATGTCCTTGCTGTTGTCTCTCAGATACTCTGCCGCCCCAAACTGCTCCCATCACTGTCACTCTGTCACTGACCTTGCTGTTGTCTCTCAGTTACCCAGACGGCCTAGACTGCTCCCACTGTCACTCTGCCAATGTCCTTGCTGTTGTCTCTCAGTTACCCTGCCGGTCCACTGCTCCCACTGTCACTCTGTCACTGTCCTTGCCGTTGTCTCTCAGTTACCCAGCCGGACATAACTGCTCTCACAACTGTCAGTCTGTCAGTGTCCTTGCTGTTGTCTCTCAGTTACCCTGCCGGTCCAGACTGCTCCCACTGTCACTCTGTCACTGTCCTTGCTGTTGTCTCTCAGTTACCCAGCCAGCACAGACTGCTCCCACTGTAATTATGTCAATGTCTTTGCTGTTGTCTCTCAGTTACCCAGCTGGCCCAGACGGCTCCCACTGTCACTCTGCCATTTTCCTTGCTGTTGTCTGTCAGTTACCTAGCCAGCCCAGACTGTCCCCACTGTCTTTCTGTCACTGTCCTTGATGTGTTCTCTCAGTTACCCAGCCGGACCAGACTGCTACCACTGTCACTGTGTCACTTTCCGAGCTGTTTTCTCTCAGTTAACCAGCCGGCCTAGACTGTTACCACAGTCACTGTGTCACTTTCCGAGCTGTTGTCTCTCAGTTAACCAGCCGGCCCGGACTGCGCCCACCCCGGTAACTCTGTCAGTTCCTTGCTGTTGTCTCTCAGTTACACAGCCGGCCCAAACTGCTTCCACCACTGTCACTGTCACTCTCTTTTCTGTTTTCTTTCAGGTACCCAGTCGGTCCTGACTGCTGCCACCCCTGTCAATGTCCTTGCTGTTGTCTCTCAGATACTCTGCCGCCCCAAACTGCTCCCATCACTGTCACTCTGTCACTGACCTTGCTGTTGTCTCTCAGTTACCCTGCCGGCCCAGACTGCTCCCACTGTCACTCTGTCACTGTCCTTGCTGTTTCTCAGTTACCCAACCGGCGAAGACTGCCCCCACTGTCATTATTTCACTCTCCTTGCTGTTGTCTCTCAGTTATCTAACCGGCCCAGACTGTTCCCACTGTCACTCTGTCACTTTCCTTGCTGTTGTCTCTAAGTTGCCCAGCCGGACAAGACTGCTCTCACCATTGTCACTCTGTCAGTGTCCTTGCTGTTGTCTCGAAGTTGCCCTGCCGGTCCAAACTGCTCCCACTGTCACTCTGTCACTTTCCTTGCTGTTGTCTCTCAGTTACCCAGCCGGACAAGACTGCTCTCACCACTGTCACTCTGTCAGTGTTCTTGCTGTTGTCTCTCAGTTAACCAGCCGGCACAGACTGCTCCCACTGTCACTGTGTCACCTTCTGAGCTGTTGTCTCTCTGTTTCCCAGCCGGCCCCGACTGCTCCCACCACGTTAACTCTGTCAGTTTCTTGCTGTTGTCTCTCAGTTACCTGCCGGTCCAGACTGCTCCACTGTCACTCTGTCACTGCCCTTGCCGTTGTCTCTCAGTTACCCAGCCGGACAAGACTGCTCTCACCACTGCCACTCTGTCACTGTCCTTGCTGTTGTCTCTAAGTTACCCAGCTGGCCCAGGCTTCTCCCACTGTAATTCTGTCACTGTCCATGCTGTGTTCTGTCAGTTACCCAGCCGGACCAGACTGCTCCCACTGTCACTCTGTCAGTGTCCTTGCTGTTGTCTCTAAGTTACCCAGCCGTACAAGACTGCTCTCACCACTGTCACTCTGTCAGTGTCCTTGCTGTTGTCTCTCAGTTACCCAGCCGGCCCAGACTGCTCCCACTGTCACTCTGTCACTGTCCTTGCCGTTGTCTCTCAGTTACCCAGCCGGACAAGACTGCTCTCACCACTGTCACTCTGTCACTGTCTTTGCTGTTGTCTCTAAGTTACCCAGCCGGCCCAGGCTTCTCCCACTGTAATTCTGTCACTGTCCATGCTGTGTTCTGTCAGTTACCCAGCCGGACCAGACTACTCCCACTGTCACTCTGTCAGTGTCCTTGCTGTTGTCTCTAAGTTGCCCAGCCGTACAAGACTGCTCTCACCACTGTCACTCTGTCAGTGTCCTTGCTGTTATCTCTCAGTTACCCTGCCGGTCCAGACTGCTCCCACTGTCACGCTGTCACTGTCCTTGCCGTTGTCTCTCAGTTACCCAGCCGGCAAGACTGCTCTCACAACTGTCAGACTGTCAGTTTAATTGCTGTTGTCTCTCAGTTACCCAGCCGGACATAACTGCTCTCACAACTGTCAGTCTGTCAGTGTCCTTGCTGTTGTCTCTCAGTTACCCTGCCGGTCCAGACTGCTCCCACTGTCACTCTGTCACTGTCCTTGCTGTTGTCTCTCAGTTACCCAGCCAGCACAGACTGCTCCCACTGTAATTATGTCAAAGTCTTTGCTGTTGTCTCTCAGTTACCCAGCTGGCCCAGACGGCTCCCACTGTCACTCTGCCATTTTCCTTGCTGTTGTCTGTCAGTTACCTAGCCAGCCCAGACTGTCCCCACTGTCTTTCTGTCACTGTCCTTGATGTGTTCTCTCAGTTACCCAGCCGGACCAGACTGCTACCACTGTCACTGTGTCACTTTCCGAGCTGTTTTCTCTCAGTTAACCAGCCGGCCTAGACTGTTACCACAGTCACTGTGTCACTTTCCGAGCTGTTGTCTCTCAGTTAACCAGCCGGCCCGGACTGCGCCCACCCCGGTAACTCTGTCAGTTCCTTGCTGTTGTCTCTCAGTTACACAGCCGGCCCAAACTGCTTCCACCACTGTCACTGTCACTCTCTTTTCTGTTTTCTTTCAGGTACCCAGTCGGTCCTGACTGCTGCCACCCCTGTCAATGTCGTTGCTGTTGTCTCTCAGATACTCTGCCGCCCCAAACTGCTCCCATCACTGTCACTCTGTCACTGACCTTGCTGTTGTCTCTCAGTTACCCTGCCGGCCCAGACTGCTCCCACTGTCACTCTGTCACTGTCCTTGCTGTTTCTCAGTTACCCAACCGGCGAAGACTGCTCCCACTGTCATTATTTCACTCTCCTTGCTGTTGTCTCTCAGTTATCTAACCGGCCCAGACTGTTCCCACTGTCACTCTGTCAGTGTCCTTGCTGTTGTCTCTAAGTTGCCCAGCCGGACAAGACTGCTCTCACCACTGGCACTCTGTCAGTGTCCTTGCTGTTGTCTCGAAGTTGCCCTGCCGGTCCAAACTGCTCCCACTGTCACTCTGTCACTTTCCTTGCTGTTGTCTCTCAGTTACCCAGCCGGACAAGACTGCTCTCACCACTGTCACTCTGTCAGTGTTCTTGCTGTTGTCTCTCAGTTAACCAGCCGGCACAGACTGCTCCCACTGTCACTGTGTCACCTTCTGAGCTGTTGTCTCTCTGTTTCCCAGCCGGCCCCGACTGCTCCCACCACGTTAACTCTGTCAGTTTCTTGCTGTTGTCTCTCAGTTACCTGCCGGTCCAGACTGCTCCACTGTCACTCTGTCACTGCCCTTGCCGTTGTCTCTCAGTTACCCAGCCGGACAAGACTGCTCTCACCACTGTCACTCTGTCACTGTCCTTGCTGTTGTCTCTCAGTTACCCAGCTGGCCCAGGCTTCTCCCACTGTAATTCTGTCACTGTCCATGCTGTGTTCTGTCAGTTACCCAGCCGGACCAGACTGCTCCCACTGTCACTCTGTCAGTGTCCTTGCTGTTGTCTCTCAGTTACCCAGCCGGCCCAGACTGCTCCCACTGTCACTCTGTCACTGTCCTTGCCGTTGTCTCTCAGTTACCCAGCCGGACAAGACTGCTCTCACCACTGTCACTCTGTCACTGTCTTTGCTGTTGTCTCTAGGTTACCCAGCCGGCCCAGGCTTCTCCCACTGTAATTCTGTCACTGTCCATGTGGTGTTCTGTCAGTTACCCAGCCGGACCAGACTACTCCCACTGTCACTCTGTCAGTGTCCTTGCTGTTGTCTCTAAGTTGCCCAGCCGTACAAGACTGCTCTCACCACTGTCACTCTGTCAGTGTCCTTGCTGTTGTCTCTCAGTTACCCAGCCAGCCCAGACTGCTCCCACTGTCACTCTGTCACTGTCCTTGCTGTTGTCTCTCAGTTACCCAGCCGGCCCAGACTGCTCTCACCACTGTCACTCTGTCAGTGTCCTTGCTGTTATCTCTCAGTTACCCTGCCGGTCCAGACTGCTCCCACTGTCACGCTGTCACTGTCCTTGCCGTTGTCTCTCAGTTACCCAGCCGGCAAGACTGCTCTCACAACTGTCAGTCTGTCAGTGTCCTTGCTGTTGTCTCTCAGTTACCCTGCCGGTCCAGGCTGCACCCACTGTCACTCTGTCACTGTCCTTGCCGTTGTCTCTCAGTGACCCAGCCGGACAGACTGCTCCCACTGTAATTATGTCAATGTCTTTGCTGTTGTCTCTCAGTTACCCAGCTGGCCCAGACGGCTCCCACTGTCACTCTGCCATTTTCCTTGCTGTTGTCTGTCAGTTACCTAGCCAGCCCAGACTGTCCCCACTGTCTTTCTGTCACTGTCCTTGATGTGTTATCTCAGTTACCCAGCCGGACCAGACTGCTACCACTGTCACTGTGTCACTTTCCGAGCTGTTTTCTCTCAGTTAACCAGCCGGCCTAGACTGTTACCACAGTCACTGTGTCACTTTCCGAGCTGTTGTCTCTCAGTTAACCAGCCGGCCCGGACTGCGCCCACCCCGGTAACTCTGTCAGTTCCGTGCTGTTGTCTCTCAGTTACACAGCCGGCACAAACTGCTTCCTCCACTGTCACTGTCACTCTCTTTTCTGTTTTCTTTCAGGTACCCAGTCGGTCCTGACTGCTGCCACCCCTGTCAATGTCCTTGCTGTTGTCTCTCAGATACTCTGCCGCCCCAAACTGCTCCCATCACTGTCACTCTGTCAGTCTCCTTGCTGTTGTCTCTCAGTTAACCAGCCGGCCTAGACTGTTACCACTGTCACTGTGTCACTTTCCGAGCTGTTGTCTCTTAGTTAACCAGCTGGCCCGGACTGTTCCCACCACGGTAAGTCTGTCAGTTTCCTTGCTGTTGTCTCTCAGTGAGCTAGCCAGGCCAGTCTGTTCCCACTGTAACTCTGTCACTGTCCTTGCAGTTGTCTTTCAGTTAACCAGCCGGCCCAGATTGCTCCCAACACAGTCACTGTGACTATTCTTGCTGTTGCCTCTCAGTTACGCAGCCGGCCCAGAGTGCTCACACTGTCAGTCTGTCATTGTCCTTGCTGTTTCACAGTTACCCAGCCGGCGCAGACTGCTCCCACTGTCATTATAACTCTCCTTGCTGTTGTCTCTCAGTTACCTAGCCGGTCCAGACGGCTCCCACTGTCACTCTGTCACTTTATTTGCTGTTGTCTCTCAGTTACCTAGCCGGACCAGACTGCTCCCACTGTCACTCTGTCAGTGTCCTTGCTGTTGTCTCTAAGTTACCCAGCCGTACAAGACTGCTCTCACCACTGTCACTCTGTCACTGTCCTTGCTGTTGTCTCTCAGTTACCCAGCCGGCCCAGACGGCTCCCACTGTCACTCTGTCACTGTCCTTGCCGTTGTCTCTCAGTTACCCAGCCGGACAAGACTGCTCTCACCACTGTCACTGTGTCACTGTCTTTGCTGTTGTCTCTAAGTTACCCAGCCGGCCCAGGCTTCTCCCACTGTAATTCTGTCACTGTCCATGTGGTGTTCTGTCAGTTACCCAGCCGGACCAGACTGCTCCCACTGTCACTCTGTCAGTGTCCTTGCTGTTGTCTCTAAGTTGCCCAGCCGTACAAGACTGCTCTCACCACTGTCACTCTGTCAGTGTCCTTGCTGTTATCTCTCAGTTACCCAGCCAGCCCAGACTGCTCCCACTGTCACACTGTCACTGTCCTTGCCGTTGTCTCTCAGTTACCCAGCCGGCCCAGACTGCTCTCACCACTGTCACTCTGTCAGTGTCCTTGCTGTTATCTCTCAGTTACCCTGCCGGTCCAGACTGCTTCCACTGTAATTATGTCATTGTCCTTGCCGTTGTCTCTCAGTTACTCAGCCGGAGAAGACTGCTCTCACCACTGTCACTCTGTCAGTGTCCTTGCTGTTGTCTCTAAGTTAACCAGCAGGCCATGACTGTTACCATTGTCACTGTGTCACTTTCCGAGCTGTTGTCTCTCAGTTAACCAGCCGGCCCGGACTGCTCCCACCACGGAAACTCTGTCAGTTCCTTGCTGTTGTCTCTCAGTTACACAGCCGGCACAAACTGCTTCCACCACTGTCACTGTCACTCTCTTTTCTGTTGTCTCTCAGGTACCCAGTCGGTCCTGACTGCTGGCACCTCTGTCAATGTCCTTGCTGTTGTCTCTCAGATACTCTGCCGCCTCAAACTGCTCCCATCACTGTCACTCTGTTACAGTCCTTGCTGTTGTCTCTCAGTTACCCTGCCGGCCCAGACTGCTCCCACTGTCACTCTGTCACTGTCCTTGCTGTTGTCTCTCAGTTACCCAGCCGGCCCAGACTGCTCCCACTGTCACTCTGCCAATGTCCTTGCTGTTGTCTCTCAGTTACCCAGCCAGCCCAGAGTGCTCCCACTGTCACTCTGTCACTGTCCTTGCTGTTTCTCAGTTACCCAGCCGGCGAAGACTTCTCCCACTGTCATTATGTCACTCTCCTTGCTGTTGTCTCTCAGTTATCTAACCGGCCCAGACTGTTCCCACTGTCACTGTGTCACCTTCTGAGCTGTTGTCTCTCTGTTTCCCAGCCGGCCCCGACTGCTCCCACTACGGTAACTCTGTCAGTTCCTTGCTGTTGTCTCTCAGTTACCTGCCGGTCCAGACTGCTCCACTGTCACTCTGTCACTGCCCTTGCCGTTGTCTCTCAGTTACACAGCCGGACAAGACTGCTCTCACCACTGCCACTCTGTCACTGTCCTTGCTGTTGTCTCTAAGTTACCCAGCTGGCCCAGGCTTCTCCCACTGTAATTCTGTCACTGTCCATGCTGTGTTCTGTCAGTTACCCAGCCGGACCAGACTGCTCCCACTGTCACTCTGTCAGTGTCCTTGCTGTTGTCTCTAAGTTGCCCAGCCGTACAAGACTGCTCTCACCACTGTCACTCTGTCAGTGTCCTTGCTGTTGTCTCTCAGTCACCCAGCCAGCCCAGACTGCTCCCACTGTCACACTGTCACTGTCCTTGCCGTTGTCTCTCAGTTACCCAGCCGGACAAGACTGCTCTCACCACTGTCACTCTGTCACTGTCTTTGCTGTTGTCTCTAAGTTACCCAGCCGGCCCAGGCTTCTCCCACTGTAATTCTGTCACTGTCCATGTGGTGTTCTGTCAGTTACCCAGCCGGACCAGACTGCTCCCACTGTCACTCTGTCAGTGTCCTTGCTGTTGTCTCTCAGTTACCCTGCCGGTCCAGACTGCTCCCACTGTCACTCTGTCACTGTCCTTGCCGTTGTCTCTCAGTTACCCAGCCGGCAAGTCTGCTCTCACCACTGTCACTCTGTCAGTTTCATTGCTGTTGTCTCTCAGTTACCCAGCTGGAAAAAACTGCTCTCACAACTGTCAGTCTGTCAGTGTCCTTGCTGTTGTCTCTCAGTTACCCTGCCGGTCCAGGCTGCACCCACTGTCACTCTGTCACTGTCCTTCCGGTTGTCTCTCAGTTACCCAGCCGGACCAGACTGCTCCCAATGTCACTCTGTCACTGTCCTTGCTGTTGTCTCTCAGTTACCCAGCCGGACCAGACTGCTCCCAATGTCACTCTGTCAGTGTCCTTGCTGTTGTCTCTCAGTTAACCTGCCGGTCCAGAATGCTCCCACTGTCACTCTGTCACTGTCCTTGCTGTTGTCTCTCAGTTACCCAGCCAGCACAGACTGCTCCCACTGTAATTATGTCAATGTCTTTGCTGTTGTCTCTCAGTTACCCAGCCGGCCCAGACTGCTCCCACTGTCACTCTGTCAGTGTCCTTGCTGTTGTCTCTCAGTTACCCAGCCGGCCCAGACCGCTCCCATTGTCGCTCTGTCAGTGTCCTTGCTGTTGTCTCTCAGTTACCCAGCCGGCCCAGACTGCTCCCACTGTTACTCTGTCACTGTCCTTGCCGTTGTCTCTCAGTTACCCAGCCGGAAAAGACTGCTCTCACCACTGTCACTCTGTCACTGTCCTTGCTGTTGTCTCTAAGTTACCCAGCCGCCCCAGGCTTCTCCCACTGTAATTCTGTCACTGTCCATGCTGTGTTCTGTCAGTTACCCAGCCGGACCAGACTGCTCCCACTGTCACTCTGTCAGTGTCCTTGCTGTTGTCTCTAAGTTGCCCAGCCGGACAAGACTGCTCTCACCACTGTCACTCTGTCAGTGTCCTTGCTGTTGTCTCTCAGTTACCCTGCCGGCCCAGACAGCTCCCACTGTCACTCTGTCACTGTCCTTGCCGTTGTCTCTCAGTTTCCCAGCCGGACAAGACTGCTCTCACCACTGAACCTCTGTCAGTTTCATTGCTGTTGTCTCTCAGTTACCCAGCCGGACAAAACTGCTCTCACAACTGTCAGTCTGTCAGTGTCTTTGCTGTTGTCTCTCAGTTACCCAGCCGGCCCAGACCGCTCCCATTGTCGCTCTCTCAGTGTCCTTGCTGTTGTCTCTCAGTTACCCAGCCGGCCCAGACTGCTCCCACTGTCACTCTGTCAGTGTCCTTGCTGTTGTCTCTCAGTTACCCTGCCGGTCCAGACTGCTCCCACTGTCACTCTGTCACTGTCCTTGCTGTTGTCTCTCAGTTACCCAGCCAGCACAGACTGCTCCCACTGTAATTATGTCAATGTCTTTGCAGTTGTCTCTCAGTTACCCAGCCGGCCCAGACCTCTCCCATTGTCGCTATGTCACTGTCCTTGCTGTTGTCTCTCACTTACCCAGCCGGACCAGACTGCCCCAATGTCACTCTGTCAGTGTCCTTGCTGTTGTCTCTCAGTTACCCTGCCGGTCCAGACTGCTCCCACTGTCACTCTGTCACTGTCCTTGCTGTTGTCTCTCAGTTACCCAGCCAGCACAGACTGCTCCCACTGTAATTATGTCAATGTCTTTGCAGTTGTCTCTCAGTTACCCAGCCGGCCCAGACTGTCCCCACTGTCTTTCTGTCACTCTCCTTGCTGTGTTCTCTCAGTTACCCAGCCGGACCAGACTGCTACCACTGTCACTGTGTCACTTTCCGAGCTGTTTTCTCTCAGTTAACCAGCCGGCCTAGACTGTTACCACAGTCACTGTGTCACTTTCCGAGCTGTTGTCTCTCAGTTAACCAGCCGGCCCGGACTGCGCCCACCCCGGTAACTCTGTCAGTTCCTTGCTGTTGTCTCTCAGTTACACAGCCGGCCCAAACTGCTTCCACCACTGTCACTGTCACTCTCTTTTCTGTTTTCTTTCAAGTACCCAGTCGGTCCTGACTGCTGCCACCCCTGTCAATGTCCTTGCTGTTGTCTCTCAGATACTCTGCCGCCCCATCTGCTCCCATCACTGTCACTCTGTCAGTCTCCTTGCTGTTGTCTCTCAGTTAACCAGCCGGCCTAGACTGTTACCACTGTCACTGTGTCACTTTCCGAGCTGTTGTCTCTTAGTTAACCAGCTGGCCCGGACTGTTCCCACCACGGTAACTCTATCAGTTTCCTTGCTGTTGTCTCTCAGTGAGCTAGCCAGGCCAGTCTGTTCCCACTGTAACTCTGTCACTGTCCTTGCCGTTGTCTTTCAGTTAACCAGCCGGCCCAGATTGCTCCCAACACAGTCACTGTGACTATTCTTGCTGTTGCCTCTCAGTTACGCAGCCGGCCCAGAGTGCTCACACTGTCAGCCTGTCACTGTCCTTGCTGTTTCACAGTTACCCAGCCGGCGCAGACTGCTCCCACTGTCATTATAACTCTCCTTGCTGTTGTCTCTCAGTTACCTAGCCGGTCCAGACGGCTCCCACTGTCACTCTGTCACTTTCTTTGCTGTTGTCTCTCAGTTACCTAGCCGGTCCAGAATGCTCCCACTGTCACTCTGTCTTTGTCCTTGCTGTTATCTCTAAGTTGCCCAGCCGTACAAGACTGCTCTCACCACTGTCACTCTGTCAGTGTCCTTGCTGTTGGCTCTAAGTTACCCAACCGGCTCAGACTGCTTCCACTGTAATTATGTCATTGTCCTTGCCGTTGTCTCTCAGTTACTCAGCCGGAGAAGACTGCTCTCACCACTGTCACTCTGTCAGTGTCCTTGCTGTTGTCTCTAAGTTAACCAGCAGGCCATGACTGTTACCATTGTCACTGTGTCACTTTACGAGCTGTTGTCTCTAAGTTAACCAGCCGGCCCGGAATGCTCCCACCACGGAAACTCTGTCAGTTCCTTGCTGTTGTCTCTCAGTTACACAGCCGGCACAAACTGCTTCCACCACTGTCACTGTCACTCTCTTTTCTGTTGTCTCTCAGGTACCCAGTCGGTCCTGACTGCTGGCACCTCTGTCAATGTCCTTGCTGTTGTCTCTCAGATACTCTGCCGCCTCAAACTGCTCCCATCACTGTCACTCTGTCACAGTCCTTGCTGTTGTCTCTCAGTTACCCAGCCGGCCCAGACTGCTCCCACTGTCACTCTGTCACTGACCTTGCTGTTGTCTCTCAGTTACCCAGCCGGCCCAGACTGCTCCCACTGCCACTCTGTCACTGACCTTGCTGTTGTCTCTCAGTTACCCAGCCGGCCTAGACTGCTCCCACTGTCACTCTGCCAATGTCCTTCCTGTTGTCTCTCAGTTACCCAGCCAGCCAAGAGTGCCCCCACTGTCACTCTGTCACTGTCCTTGCTGTTTCTCAGTTACCCAGCCGGCGAAGACTGCTCCCACTGTCATTATGTCACTCTCCTTGCTGTTGTCTCTCAGTTATCTAACCGGCCCAGACTGTTCCCACTGTCACTCTGTCACTTTCCTTGCTGTTGTCTCTAAGTTGCCCAGCCGTACAAGACTGCTCTCACCACTGTCACTCTGTCAGTTCCTTGCTGTTGTCTCTCAGTTACCCTGCCGGTCCAGACTGCTCCACTGTCACTCTGTCACTGCCCTTGCCGTTGTCTCTCAGTTACCCTGCCGGTCCAGACTGCTCCCACTGTCACTCTGTCACTGTCCTTGCTGTTGTCTCTCAGTTACCCAGCCAGCACAGACTGCTCCCACTGTAATTATGTCAATGTCTTTGCAGTTGTCTCTCAGTTACCCAGCCGGCCCAGACTGTCCCCACTGTCTTTCTGTCACTCTCCTTGCTGTGTTCTCTCAGTTACCCAGCCGGACCAGACTGCTACCACTGTCACTGTGTCACTTTCCGAGCTGTTTTCTCTCAGTTAACCAGCCGGCCTAGACTGTTACCACAGTCACTGTGTCACTTTCCGAGCTGTTGTCTCTCAGTTAACCAGCCGGCCCGGACTGCGCCCACCCCGGTAACTCTGTCAGTTCCTTGCTGTTGTCTCTCAGTTACACAGCCGGCCCAAACTGCTTCCACCACTGTCACTGTCACTCTCTTTTCTGTTTTCTTTCAAGTACCCAGTCGGTCCTGACTGCTGCCACCCCTGTCAATGTCCTTGCTGTTGTCTCTCAGATACTCTGCCGCCCCATCTGCTCCCATCACTGTCACTCTGTCAGTCTCCTTGCTGTTGTCTCTCAGTTAACCAGCCGGCCTAGACTGTTACCACTGTCACTGTGTCACTTTCCGAGCTGTTGTCTCTTAGTTAACCAGCTGGCCCGGACTGTTCCCACCACGGTAACTCTATCAGTTTCCTTGCTGTTGTCTCTCAGTGAGCTAGCCAGGCCAGTCTGTTCCCACTGTAACTCTGTCACTGTCCTTGCCGTTGTCTTTCAGTTAACCAGCCGGCCCAGATTGCTCCCAACACAGTCACTGTGACTATTCTTGCTGTTGCCTCTCAGTTACGCAGCCGGCCCAGAGTGCTCACACTGTCAGCCTGTCACTGTCCTTGCTGTTTCACAGTTACCCAGCCGGCGCAGACTGCTCCCACTGTCATTATAACTCTCCTTGCTGTTGTCTCTCAGTTACCTAGCCGGTCCAGACGGCTCCCACTGTCACTCTGTCACTTTCTTTGCTGTTGTCTCTCAGTTACCTAGCCGGTCCAGAATGCTCCCACTGTCACTCTGTCTTTGTCCTTGCTGTTATCTCTAAGTTGCCGAGCCGTACAAGACTGCTCTCACCACTGTCACTCTGTCAGTGTCCTTGCTGTTGGCTCTAAGTTACCCAACCGGCTCAGACTGCTTCCACTGTAATTATGTCATTGTCCTTGCCGTTGTCTCTCAGTTACTCAGCCGGAGAAGACTGCTCTCACCACTGTCACTCTGTCAGTGTCCTTGCTGTTGTCTCTAAGTTAACCAGCAGGCCATGACTGTTACCATTGTCACTGTGTCACTTTACGAGCTGTTGTCTCTAAGTTAACCAGCCGGCCCGGAATGCTCCCACCACGGAAACTCTGTCAGTTCCTTGCTGTTGTCTCTCAGTTACACAGCCGGCACAAACTGCTTCCACCACTGTCACTGTCACTCTCTTTTCTGTTGTCTCTCAGGTACCCAGTCGGTCCTGACTGCTGGCACCTCTGTCAATGTCCTTGCTGTTGTCTCTCAGATACTCTGCCGCCTCAAACTGCTCCCATCACTGTCACTCTGTCACAGTCCTTGCTGTTGTCTCTCAGTTACCCAGCCGGCCCAGACTGCTCCCACTGTCACTCTGTCACTGACCTTGCTGTTGTCTCTCAGTTACCCAGCCGGCCCAGACTGCTCCCACTGCCACTCTGTCACTGACCTTGCTGTTGTCTCTCAGTTACCCAGCCGGCCCAGACTGCTCCCACTGTCACTCTGTCACTGACCTTGCTGTTGTCTCTCAGTTACCCAGCCAGCCCAGAGTGCTCCCACTGTCACTCTGTCACTGTCCTTGCTGTTTCTCAGTTACCCAGCCGGCGAAGACTGCTCCCACTGTCATTATGTCTCTCTCCTTGCTGTTGCCTCTCAGTTATCTAACCGGCCCAGACTGTTCCCACTGTCACTCTGTCACTGTCCTTGCTGTTGTCTCTAAGTTGCCCAGCCGTACAAGACTGCTCTCACCACTGGCACTCTGTCAGTGTCCTTGCTGTTGTCTCGAAGTTACCCTGCCGGTCCAGACTGCTCCCACTGTCACTCTGTCACTTTCCTTGCTGTTATATCTCAGTTACCCAGCCGGACAAGACTGTTCTCACCACTGTCACTCTGTCACTGTCCTTGCTGTTGTCTGTAAGTTACCCAGCCGGCTCAGACTGCTCCCACTGTAATTCTGTCACTGTCCATGCCGTTGTCTCTCAGTTACCCAGCCGGCCCAGGCTGCTCCCACTGTCACTCTGTCACTGTCCTTGCTGTTGTCTCTCAGTTAACCAGCCGGCCCAGACGGCTCCCACTGTCACTCTGTCACCTTCTGAGCTGTTGTCTCTCTGTTACCCAGCCGGCCCCGACTGCTCCCACCACGGTAACTCTGTCAGTTCCTTGCTGTTGTCTCTCAGTTACCTGCCGGTCCAGACTGCTCCACTGTCACTCTGTCACTGCCCTTGCCGTTGTATCTCAGTTACCCAGCCGGACAAGACTGCTCTCACCACTGTCACTCTGTCACTGTCCTTGCTGTTGTCTCTAAGTTACCCAGCCGGCCCAGGTTTCTCCCACTGTAATTCTGTCACTGTCCATGCTGTGTTCTGTCAGTTACCCAGCCGGACCAGACTGCTCCCACTGTCACTCTGTCAGTGTCCTTGCTGTTGTCTCTTAGTTGCCCAGCCGTACAAGACTGCTCTCACCACTGTCACTCTGTCAGTGTCCTTGCTGTTGTCTCTCAGTTACCCAGCCAGCCCAGACTGATCCCACTGTCACTCTGTCACTGTACTTGCTGTTGTCTCTATGTTACCCAGCCGGCCCAGACTGCTCCCACTGTCATTATGCCTCTTTCCTTGCTGTTGTCTCTCTGTTGCCCAGGCGGCCCAGATGCCTGAACCCATGCTGAGTAATACAGTGAGAAGTCCGCATCTGCCTGAACTTCTCCAGGGTCATCTACAATCACCTCCAGTGGTAGGCAGCAGCCTTTTACTGATTCAGTCGGGGGATTTGGTGGTTACTGGTCAGAAAAGCATGTTCTGTCCATCCCTCACTGCCCAGAATTCGGTGGCCTGCTCCGCCATTTGAGCGGATGGTTGTCAGTAACCCACATTGCTGTGTGTCTGAATTCACTTGGAGGGCAGACCAGGTCAGGAGGACAGGTTTTACCGGACGTCAGATGAGGGATGAAAAAGTAATACCTACAAATATGCAGATTATAGAAATTTGGGTGGGAGGGTGAACTGTGAGGAAGATGCACTGATCCTTCAATGCGATTTGAAGAAGTTGAGTGACTGGGTAAATGTATGGCAGATGCATTATAATTTGTACAAATGCGACGTTATCCACTTTGGGAGCAAAAATGAGATGCAGACAATTATCCTAATGGCCATGTTTTAGGAGAGGGAAGGTGCAACGAGACCTGGGTGTCCCCATACACCATTGGCTGCAAGGTGTAAGCATGCCGGTGCAACAGGCAGTGAAAGGGTCCAATTATCTGCCTTCATCACGAGATGATTCGAGTACAGGAGCAGGCATGCCTTGTGGCAAATATTCAGGACTGGGTGAGACCACGCCTTGAAGATTGTTTGCACTTTTGGACTCCTTATTGGAGGAACGATGCTCTTGATCCAGACGGAGTACAGGGAATGTTTACCAGATTGAATCCTGGGGAGGCAGTACTGATATACGAGGAGAGGTTGAATTGATTGAAGTTCTATTCGCTGGAGTTCAGAAGAATGCGAAGCAATTGCAACGAAACACGGAGAATTGTAATCGGACGACACGGGGTTGATGCAGGAAGGATCTCTCCGATGGTTTGTGGGCAGAATCAGAGGTCACAATCTGAGGATTACGGGATAGACGATTTACGAGAGATGAGGAGAGAAGTCTTCACCCAGAGAGTGGTAAAACTATGCAATTAGTTTCCACCGCAGATAGTTGAGGTAAAACATAGTATATTTTCAAGAAGCAGTTGATGTTTCATTTGGGACAAAGGGGATCTAAGGATAAGGTGGGGGTGGGGGGGGGGGGAGTTGGGAACAGCGGATTGATTTGGATAGTCATCAATGATCATAATGAATAATGTGGCCGGCATGAGGTGACGAATCGGCCCCTCCTGATCCGATTTTCTCTGGTTCGTTGTTTATATGTGGGTACACAAGTAGTGCTGTTAGGGAGGGATTTTCAGGATTGCTTTTGAACATCAGTTGCTCCATGCATTGTAACTAGATGCAAAGTGTAGCTCAGAAGGGAGTACTATGATTTTATTGGTCATCAATAAGTCCATGTGATGTAGTTACACCCACAGTGCTGTTAGGGAAGGAGTATCAGGATACTTATTACACATTAGTCTGTCAACGTGGTGTATGCACACCCACAGTACTGTTAGAGAGAGACTTCTAGGATTGTTATTGGACATTAGTCAGTCCATGTGGTGTATGTACACCCACAGTGCTATTAGAGGGAGTTCCAGGGCAGTTATTGAACATACGTCAGTCCACGTGGTGTAGATGGACCCACAGTGCTGTTAAAGAAAGATTTCCAGGATTGTTAATGGACATTCAGTCCATATGGTGTATGTACACCTACAGTGCTGTTAGAGAGAGATTTCCAGGATTTTTATTGGACACCAGTCAGTCCATTTGATGGGTCAGCCTGTGTGTGGGGAGGGATAGTTTGTGTGTTTGAGGTTAGTGTGTGCGGGGGGGAGTTAGTTTGTAAGTCATGGGGGGAGGGGATTAGTGTGTTTATGAGGGAGTTACTGGGTGTGTGTATGTGGTAGAGGTTAGTGTGTGTGAAGGAGTTAGTGTGTGCACGGGGGCTGTTAGTATGTCTGTGTGACGGGTGTTAGTGTGTGTGGGGGGGGCGTTAGTGTGTGGGGTGTGAGTATGTGGGGGTGTTAGTGTGTGTGGGGGGTAGTTTGTGTGGGGGTGAGTGTGTATGGGGTATTAATGAGGATGTGGGTTGGGTTAGTGTGTGAGGGGGTGAGTGTGTGTGGGGGTTTAGTGTGTGTGGGAGGGTTAGTGTGTGTAGAGGTGGGTTTAGTGTGTTTGGGGGGTTAGTATATGTGTGGTGGGGTTAATGTGTGTGGTGGGGTTTGTGTGAGTTTGGGTGGTTAGTCTGTTTGTGGGGGGGGCTTAGTGTGTGTGAGTTGGAGGGGTTTGTGGGTGTGTGTGGGGGGCTAGTATGTGTGTGGGCAGGTTAGAGTCAGTGGGCGGGTTAGTGTGTGTGGGGTTAGTGGGTGTGTGTGTGGGGGGATACTGTGTGTGTGGGGGTGATACCTGCGTGTGGGATTTAGTGTGTGTTTGGGGGTCAGTGTGTGCGTGGGGGGTTAGTGTGTGTATGGGGTGGTTACTGTGTGCGTGGGCGGGGTTAGTGTGTGGGAGGTGTTAGTGTGGGGGGGGGTGAGTGTGTGTGGGTGGTTTAGCGTGCGTGGGGGTTATTAGTGTCTGCGAGGCGGGAGGGTAAGTGCGTGTTTGGGGTTAGTGTTTACGGGCGAGTTAGCGTGTAAGTGTGCATGTGGGGGAGGTTAGTGTCTGTGAAGGGGTTAGTGCGTGTGGGGGATGTTAGGGTGTCTGCGCGTTAGTGTCTGAGGGTGGGGCTAGTGTGTGTGGGGGTTAGTGTGTGGGGGGATTTAGTGTCTGAGGGGGGTTAGTGTGGGTGTGGGGAGTTAGTGTGTGTGTGGGTGTTAGTGTGTGTGTGTTTGGGGGCTCAGTGTGTTTTGGGGGCTTCTGTGTGTCGGAGCGGGGTCAGTATGTGTGGGGTGGTTTAGTGTGTGTGGGGGGTTAGTATGTGGGGATATGGTGTGTGTTTGTGGGAGTTAGTGAGTGTGGGAGTTAGATATGTGTGGGTGGTCAGTGTGTGCGTGGGGGGTTAGTGTGTGTATGGGGTGGTTACTGTGTGCGTGGGCGGGGTTAGTGTGTGGGGGGTGTTAGTGTGTGTGGGGGTGAGTGTGTGTGGGTGGTTTAGCGTGCGTGGGGGTTATTAGTGTCTGCGCGGCGGGAGGGTAAGTGCGTGTTTGGGGTTAGTGTGTACGGGCGAGTTAACGTGTAAGTGTGCATGTGGGGGAGGGTAGTGTCTGTGAAGGGGTTAGTGTGTGTGGGGGGGGTGTCAGGGTGTCTGCGCGTCAGTGTGTGAGAGTGGGGCTAGTGTGTCTGGGGGGTTAGTGTGTGGGGGAGTTAGTGTCTGAGGGGGGTTAGTGTGGGTGTGGGGGGTTAGTGTGTGTGTGGGTGTTAGTGTGTGTATGTTTGGGGGCTCAGTGTGTTTTGGGGGCTTGTGTGTGTCGGAGCGGGGTCAGTATGTGTGGGGTGGTTTAGTGTATGTGGGGGGTTAGTATGTGGGGATATGGTGTGTGTTTGTGGTGGTTAGTGAGTGCGGGAGTTAGATGTGTGTGGGTGGTCAGTGTGTGTGGGAGGTGTTTAGTGTGTGTGTATGTGGGGGGGGGGGGGTAGCGTGTGTATGGGGGTTAGTGTGTTTGTTTGTGGGGTTTAGCTTGTTTGGGGGATAAGCGTGTGTACGGGGATAAGTGTGTGTGGGGGTTAGACTGTTTGGGGTGGTTAGCATATGTGAGTGGCGGGTTAAGTGTGTTTTCGGGGTTATTGTGTGGGGCGTTAGTACATGTGTGCGGGGGTGGGGGTAGAGTGTGTGCGGGTGTGTTAGTGTGTGTGGGTTAGTATGTGCGTGGGTGGAGTTCGTCTGTGTGTGTGGTGGATTCGTGTGTGTGGGGAGTGTTAGTGTGTGTGGGGGTCAGAGTTTGTGTGTGGGGGTCAATGTGTGTGAATGTGAGAGGCTTAGTGTGTGGGGGGGGTGTTAGTGTATGGGGTGGTTAGTGTGTGTGGGCGGGGTAGTGTGAGTGTGGGTGTATCAGCGTGTGTACGGTGTGTTATTGTGTGTGGGAGGTTAGCTTGTTTGTGTGTGTCCGGGGGGGGGGGGGTTAGTGTGTGTGGGCGGGGATTAGTGTGTATGTGTGTTTGCGGGTTAGTGGGTGTGTGGTTTGGATAGTTTGTGTGGGGGTGTTAGTGCGCGTTTGGGGGGGTTAGTGTGTGGGGGTGTTAGTGTGTGTGAGGGGTTAGTTTGTTTGTGTGTGTCCGAGGGGTTTAGTTTGTGTGGGCGGGGGTTAGTGTGTATGTGTGTTTGCGGGTTAGTGGGTGTGTGGTTGGGATAGTGTGTGTGGGGATGGTAAGTGTGTGTGGGGGTGGTTAATGTATGTTTGTGTGGGGGTTAGTGTGTGTTGGGGGGTGTTTCGTGTTTGTGGTGGGTTAGTGTGTGTGGGGGGTTATTGTGTGTGTGTTGGGCTAGAGTCTGTGTGCGGGGTTCAATGTATGTTTTGGGGGGTTAATGAGTGTGTGGGCGGGTTAGTGTGTGGGGGTTTCGTGTGTGTGGGCGGGTGAGTTTGTGTGTGGGGGGTTAGTGAATGTGTGTGGGGGTGAGCGTGTGTGGGGGTTAGAGTGTGTGTGGGCGGGTTAGTATGTGGGGAGTTAATGTGTGTGGGGGTTAGTGGGTGGGAGGGGTTAGTGTGTGTGGGTGGGTTTGTGTGTGTGGGGTGTTAGTTCTTGTGTGCCTGGGCTTGTTAGTGTGTGTGTGGGATTTGTGTGTGTTTGGGTTAGTGTGTATGTTTTGGGGGTGAGTGGGTGAAGGTGGGTTTGTGTGTGTCTGTAGTTCAGTGTGTGAGGGGTGTTTAGTGTGTGTGGGGGTGTTAGAGTGTGTGTGTCTGGGGGTAGTGTGTGTGGGGGATTAGTATATACTTGTGAGGGAAGGGTGCGTATGCGGTTTTTAGTGTGTCTGTTGGGGGTCAGTATGTGTGTGGTGGGTGTTCGTCTTTCTGTGTGGTGGCGACAGTGTGTGGGGTTTAGTGTGCGATTGGGGATAGTGTGTGTGGGGGGGTGGTTAGTGTACGTGTGTGGTGGCTTAGAATGTCTGGCGTGTGTCTGTGTCTGTGGGTTAATGTATGTGTATGTGGGGGGGGGTAATGTGTGTGGGGGCTGTTAATGTGAGGGGTTAGTTTGTGTTGGCTGTTTGGGAGGGGTGTTAGTGTGTGTGTGGGGGGGGGGGGGGTTGTGTGTGTGTGGGCGGGTTAGTGGGTGTGTGGCGTGGTTAATGGGTTTGTGGGGGTTAGTGTGTGCGGAGGGGTTAGTGTTGGGTTTAGTGTGTGTGTTGGGGTGTTAGTGTAAGTTTGGGGTTTAGTGTGTGTGGGTGGATTAATGGGTGTGTGGGGGATTAGTCTGTATGGGGGTGTTAGTGTGTGGGGGGCGAGAGTCTCTGTGTGGGGCTTAATCTGTGTGTGGGGGCGTTAGTGTGTGTGGTGGTGTTAGTGTGTGTAGGGGTGTTAGTGTGTCTGGGCGGGTTAGTGAGTGTGGGGGGGTTAGTGTGTGTTTGGTGGGAGATAGTGTGTCTGCGTGGTGGGGTTACTGTGTATGGGTGGGGCTCATGTGTGTCCGGTGTTAGTGTGTGGGGGTTTAGTGTCTGTGGGTGGCTTTTTTGTGTGAGGGTTATTGTTTGTGGGGGGTCAGTGTGTGTGTGTTTGGGGCTCAGTGGGTGTGGGGTGGTTAGTGTGTGTGGCGGGTATAGTATCTGTGTTTGGGGGTTTAGTGGGTGTGGGGAGGGTTTTTGTTTGCCTGTGGGGGCTCAGTGTGTGTGGAGGTTGTTTAGTGTGTGTGGGGAGGTTAGTGTGTGCGTGGGGCGGTTAGCGTGCCTTTGGGGGGTTTAGTATGTGTGTGTGTGGGGGGGGGGGGGGGTGGTTAGCGTGTGGTATGCGGGGCGTTAGTGGGTGTGTGGGGGATTAGTGTGTGTGGGGGGTTATCGTGTGTAGGGGTCAGTGTGTGGGTGGGTGGTTAGACTGTGTGGGGTGATTTGTATATGTGTATGGGGGGTTAGTGTGTGTGGGGGTGTAAGTGTGTGTCGGGGTTAGTACATTTGTGTGGGGATAGTGTGCGTGTGGGGGTTAGTGTGTGTGTGGGGCTTTAGTATATGTGGGCGCGTCAGTTTGTTTGTGGGGGGTTAGTGTTTGTGTGTGGGGAGTGTGCGTGAGGGGGGTTTCGTGTGGTTGTAGGCGTGTTAGTGTGTGTGAGGGGGTTAGCGTGTGTGTGGGGGTTAGTGTGTGTGGGAGGGGTTAGTGTCTGGGGGGTTGGTTTGTGTGTGGGGTTTAGTGTGTGGGGGTTAGTGTGTATACTTGGGAGGGTTAGTGGTTGTGGGCTGGGCTTGTGTGTGTGGGGGGTTAGTGTGTGTGTGTTTGGGGGCTCAGTGGGTGTGGGGGAGGTTAGTGTGTGTGTGGGGAGGGGTCAGTGTGTGTGCGATAGTGTGTGTGTTTGGGGGATTAGTGGGTGTTGGGTTATTTGTGTGAGTGTGGAGGGGTCAGTGTGTGTGGGGGATTAGTGTGTGTGTGGGGGCCGTTTGCGTGTGTATGGGGGTTAGTGTGTCTGTGTGTGTTGGGGTAGTGTGTCATTGTGGGGGGTTAGTGTGTGTGGGTGGGGTTAGTGGGTATGTGGGGGCTTAGCGTGCGTGGTGTGGTTAGTATTTGTGTGTGGGATTTTAGTGTGTGTGGGGGGGTTTATTTTGTGTGGGGGGTTAGTCTGTGTGTAGTGTTTTAGATTTTGTGGGGGTGGTTAGTGTGTGTTGTGAGTTAGTGTGTGTGGCGGGCTTAGTGTGTGTGTGTATGGGGGCTAGAGTTTGTGTGTGGGGTTTAATGTGTGTGTGGTGGAGTAGTATGTGTAGCGGGTCTGTGTGTGTGTGTGGGGGGGGGGGGGGTTAGTGTGTGTGTGTGGGGGGGGGTGGGGTTAGAGTGTGTGCCGGGGCTGTTATTGTGTCTGCGTGTGGTTAGTGCGTGTGGGGGGGGTGGTAATTGTGTGTGTGGAGGTGGTTGGCGTGTATGGGGGGATTAGTGTATGTGTGTGGGTGGTTAGTGTGGGTGGGGTGGTTAAGTGTTTGGGGGTTAGTGTATGTTGGGGTGGTTATTATGTAGGGGTTTAGTGTGTGGGGTAGGGGTAGTGTGTGTGGGGCGGTTACTTTGTGTTTGGGCGGATTAGTGTGTGTTGGGCGGTTTAGTATCTGTGGGACGGTTAGTTTGTGTATGGGCGGGTTAGTGTGTGTGGGAGGGTTAGTGTGTGTGTGGGGGGTGGTTAGTGTGAGTGTGGGGGCGATAGTGTGTGGGGGATGTTACTGTGTGTGGGGGAGTTAGTGTGGGAGGTGTTAGTGTGTTTGAGGGTTAGTGTTTGTGTAAGGGCGGGTTCGTGGGTGTGTGGGGGGGGGGTTTGTGTGTGTCGGGGGTGGTTATTGTGTGTGGGGGGGCGTGAGTGTGTGTTGGGGTGGTTAGTGTGTGGATGTTTAGTGTGTGGGGTCGGGTTAGTGTGTGAGGGGCGGTTACTTTGTGTGTGGGCGGGTTAGTGTGTGTTGGGCGGGTTAGTATGTGTGGGACGGTTAGTTTGTGTGTGGATGGGTTAGTGTGTGTGGGCGGGTTAGTGTGTGTGGGGGCGGTTAGTTTGCGTGTGGGCGGGATAGTGTGTGTGTGTGGGGGTTAGTGTATGTGTGGGCGGGATAGTGTGTGTGGGTCGGTCAGTCTGTCTGTGGGCGGGTTAGTGTGTGTGTGGGGGGGTTTGTGTGTGTGTGGGGGGGTTAGTGTGTGTGGGGGCGGTTACTTTGTGTGAGGGTGGGTTAGTGTGTGTGTGGGGGTTAGTGTGTGTGTGGGGGTGATAGTGTGTGTGGGGGATGTTACTGTGTGTGGGGGAGTTAGTGAGGGGGTGTTAGTATGTTTGAGGGTTAGTGTGTATTGGGGTGGTTAGTGTGTGGGGGTTTAGTGTGAGGGTTCGGGATAGTGTGTGTGGGGCGGTTACTTTGTGTGTGGGCGGGTTAGTGTATGTTGGGCGGTTAGTATGTGTGGGACGGTTAGTTTGTGTATGGGCGGGTTAGTGTGTGTGGGCGGGTTAGTGTGTGTGGGGGCGGTTAGTTTGTGTGTGGGTGGGGTAGTGTGTGTGTGGGGGTTAGTGTGAGTGTGGGGGTGATAGTGTGTGTGGGGGATGTTACTGTGTGTGGGGGAGTTAGTGTGGGGGGTGTTAGTGTGTTTGAGGGTTAGTGTGTGTGTGAGGGCGGGTTCGTGGGTGTGTGGGGAGGGTTTGTGTGTGTCGGAGTGGTTATTGTGTGTGTGGGGGGTAAGTGTGTGTTGGGGTGGTTAGTGTGTGGCTGTTTAGTGTGTGGGATCGGGTTAGTGTGTGAGGGGCGGTTACTTTGTGTGTGGGCGGGTTAGTGTGTGTTGGGCGGCTTAGTGTGTGTGTGGCGGTTAGTTTATGTGTGGGCGGGTTAGTGTGTGTGGGGGATGTTGCTGTGTGTGGGGGAGTTTGTGTGGGGGGTTAGTGTGTGAGGGGTGTTTGTGTGTG